>NC_041408.2:6905000-7205000 GCF_900747795.2 Erpetoichthys calabaricus | reverse complement strand
AAAAGCAAAAAAGTGTTTTGGTTCTTTGCGAACAAAAACGGCAACGCAAGCCTAAAAAAGAGACCGTAGATATCTGGGACAGAGAAGATGCATTTGAAACCACCAAGTACAGTGTAACTGGAACGACAGCCACATCACCAAGACCTGCGGCCTCCTGACGAAATGAGGAATCGCTAGATAAGACAAGTCGTACCTCGAACAAAAAACGTTCCCCTTTTACTTCCCCAGTTGACAGTTAAACAGACGATAAGCAAACAGTTTGTAAACTATCGGTATGGATCGATGTTAACAGTACAAAACAGAACAATATAGAATATAACCCCCCTCCCCGCAGATAACCCATTATAATAATAATACATTTATATAGCGCCTTTCCCATGCTCAAGGCACAATACAACACACAGCCAAAACGTGAAAGGCGCTATACAATAATTACAAGTGATTCAATGACAATGCAACTGCGACCCTCCCTTGTCCCCACACGAGCCACTAAAGAAGTATAAGAAAACACGAAACAAACGTAAAGTCCAGAAAAGTAATCAGGAAATGATTAATGAATATGAACTTCAGCCGATTGGAAACAGTCCTCCAGTAATTGTAACACATGTAAAATCGATCCATTGCTCCTTTCCCGAATGAGCAAAAACAGTCTCTCCGTATTAGAATGTTCCAGAACCGGGGGGTTTTGTAGAAATGGTGAAATCGTCGAATGTCCGGCGTTAAAAGCAGCAAGCAGTAGAAATGCATGTGACGATTTGTACCGGCGATTTTTTGAAGCGTGTCCGTGTACTAATGGCCCTCCTTTCTCCTCTCTCACCTTCTCCCTCTGCTTTTGTTTAAATAAAAATAAACAGGATGAAGTTGATGTACTGACAGGAAAAATACCACAAGGGGTCACGGCTTCACAGCGATATACAGCGCCCCCCCCCACCTCGATTGCATGGGAAAAAAACGTTTAAACCAGGGGTGTCGAACTCCAGTCCTGCAGGTTTTCATTCTAACCACCTTGTTAATTAGTGACCTGTTTTTCCTGCTAATTAACTTCATTTGCCTTGGATTTAATTAACTGGACTCAGACCCCTTAGTTCTTTCTATTTCCTTAATTAGCAGCCAAAAAATAATGAGACACAAAATGTGAAAACAGGTGACCAGCTAACCACATTATCTGAACATAAAGAAAGGTGAGGGTCTCGGTAAGGTAAATTTCTCAGGTCAATAATCTGAAAATCAACACTTTGGGAAATGTCTACTATAGCAGAATGAGAGCAACAGCAAGCTATGGAATTAAGTAACGGGTTTAATTAACAGCAAGAATTGGCTTCTCATTAAGAAACTGGTTGGAGTTTGAAGCCCCAGTTTAGCTGGTCATCTGTTGGCTCGTTTAATGTCTCATTTCTGTTTGGCTGCCACTTAATGAAGAAACGAATGAATTCAGAGGATGGAATCCTTAAAAACAGGGCTATTAAAAGGAAGGGAAAAGGAGTTAATTAGAAGTGAAAACTGGTCGCTGATTAGGAAAAGGGTTGGAATGAAAACCTGCAGCCACTGCGACCCTCCAGGCCTGGAGTTCGACACGTGTGGTTTAAACAGACACAAGCAGACTACAGGGAGTCCTCGGGTTACAACGTCTTGAGTTTACAACGCTCACTCCCACAAAAACTTAAAGAATAGAGACATGAGCGTTTCGGTTTACGCCATTAGCGTCTTTTTGTCTTGGTAGAGTAACATATTGCTCTACTTTCCTCTATTGTATTATTAATAAGTAGCCTTTGTCAGAATGCCTAATCTCCCTGATTTACCACTGTTTATAAAGGTATTATAGTATATAACTTATCCTCACCTTCCCTTCTATATCTATAGGCAATTAGGTGTAGTAAAAAGACAAGCAGGAGTTAAGTTACACATACAGTAAAATAATGTATTATTGATAATATTCATAAACAATATGCAAAGTATATTTGAATATTGGCAACCATACAACCTGATTAAATGGTGATGTGTAGTTTCAGGCAGCACACAGACTTATAGTTATTTAAAATGTCTTTAGTTAAGGCATCATTGGTGCTCAGCTTTCTTCAGAACAGGCCATATGCCTGTTCCAAAATGGCTACCGAGCTGTGGTCTCCATTGTGTTATCCTTTCAGTTCATGGTGTGATGGTCTTCATCATATGTTAGTAAGAGAAATACTTCATCATATGTTGGTTAGTAAAAGAGAGAGAGAGAATATGGTTGAGTAAGCAGATTTATAGATTCTCTGTCCAACCCCTACAGCCAATAGGACGTCATGATACTTAAAAGCTTCTGATCCAAGCCAATTCCAAACTGCCATACTTCACACCAATGGAGGAATACAACATCTTAAAACCTGCCACCCCCCAAGATCATATGTCTTTATGGCTTTCTTGCAGGGGTTGAAAGACTTTAGCAGAGAAACACTCGCCAAACTGATTTAAGGCACACCCACCCTCCCCCAACTCTGTCGTAAAATTCAGAGAAGCCGATTCCTATTGGGGGGGTGGTGGGGGGGGGGGTAAGCACTCGCTAATGTAACACTAAATCACATTGCTTTGCCTAAATTACAAATAAAAGACATACAAAATATTTATCAAGTTATATGCACAATCTTACATCACAACAGCGTCGTACTTACAGACTACGTGGTTTGGTTGCGTGCAGCAGAAGAATACGCAGTAACGCAGCGTATGAGTGAGGGAGTTGGTGAACGAGTTCCGTTGTGCGCGGAGGAAGTGTTCCGTTTGTGTGGCTTTGTTTGCCGACTTTGTGGCCCTTGTCATGGCTCCTAAACGAAAGTCAAAGTCTTCAGATGGTAGTGCTTCGAAGAGGAAAGCCATCACGATGGAAGTGAAATTAGACATTGTAAAGAGATCAGAAGGAAAACTTATTTTTTGTCATTTTTTTCCTGATACTACAGTACTGCGTACAGTACAGTATATTTATGTCCTTTTCCTTTTTCTGTGGGTTAGTTGTGCTTTTATGTTTTAGATTATGATTTTGCAAATGTGTTAGGCTAGGGTGTGTTTCGACTTACGCCAGCATTCAGGTTACATCACTGTTGTAGGAACGAAACTGCGTCGTAACCCGAGGACCCCCTGTATTTATAAAAACAGGACAATGCCACAAAAGATGCAACGCAGCACAAAACACGGGTAAGACACGGATCTTCATGCAGCACCGCTGCAAAAGAATTCACCAAAAACGTCCACGTGCTCCGTGCCGACCCATTCACCAAGGTTTATGGACCTTCCTTCGTTGGGGAGACAACGGTAAACAGGGTCTCGAACTTGAAAATGGTGCAACTCTGGCTGTTCTCTCCATTCAACGACGATTCCAATGACATTTTCCAGCAGGATGAGGCCAGTGGCATAGCTAGGGGCTGGCGGAGGGGGCAGTCCGTCCCAGGCGGCACAATTGCCAAAAAAGGCTCAGTACAATTCGTGTGTAAGCAGCAGGGTTCGGAAAAATATCACTCACGAATGACAAAAGTGAAATTCTCTGTTATCCACAAATGCTTCAAAAATAATTTTCAGACTGTCCTTTTGAGACGGCATCGGACACAGCAGTTAAAATTTAGGAGGCAACAACAAAAACAAACATTACACCGATAATTTCTAAGAGATAAAAAACTAATTTTACTATTTATAATTTCGTTTCGTTATCAACCCGAATGCGTTCTTGCTCTGCGCAGAAAACATCCCCACCTATCACTTATACACCATACTAATTCTTGTTTTCACAGCGTAATTATATTAAAACTAATAATCAGAACACGGCTTAGCAGCGCGTCTATACTATATTCTTGTCTAGTTGATGCTTATAAATAATGTGTGAAAAATTATTGCCGTTTCTATATATGTATATGAATAAATCTATCCAAAATTTATCTTCATTTTTCTCTATACGTTATTTTAAAATTTTCTATTTAAATAGGTTAACATATTCAGATATGTTGGAGGGCGGCAAATTGAAGCACCACCCCGCCCCATTCCGAGCTATGCCACTGGATGAGGCTGTGATATCTCGTCCCTGTGGCCCAAAACGCATCAGATACCAGGAACATTACAGTTCCCGAGTCGGGCCCACCACTGACAGGATGAGCTACACTGACACTCCAACAAATAACATCTCTCTGCAAGAGAAGTAGGAGTTAACTCTTATGTTGTGCCTTAGCGGGCTCAATGAGATATGATAGAACTCATACCTCCGTATGCCACCTGTAAGGGCAGGCCGGGACTCCTAAAAGAAAAAAGGATGGGTGGGGTGGTGTAGGTGGGAAGGCGGCTGCTTTAGGGCACCACTAGATGGCAGCTTTTCAGATTCCCACAGGGCATCATGGAATTTGGTGTCCG
Organism: Erpetoichthys calabaricus; assembly: GCF_900747795.2. Lineage (NCBI taxonomy): Eukaryota > Metazoa > Chordata > Cladistia > Polypteriformes > Polypteridae > Erpetoichthys > Erpetoichthys calabaricus. Next base: position 7,200,632 of record NC_041408.2, on the reverse strand, counting down.
ACATCTCAGCCTTTCGGGTACTGCAGGATGCGCCAGGGGTTGCCGTCGAAGAGATATGTGGTGTTTGCAGACCACGTGGGTGGAAGAGCAAAAGCACTTTCGGGTTGGCTACTAGAAAAGGTCTTGCCAAGGCTCACAGTGAACAACCAGAATCGGGAGGAGGAGAAGGACAAAGCTTGTGAGGAGGAATGGAAGGCATTAGAGGAAGACAGAGAAAGAAGAAAGGACGGTGTGTTATTTGATGCCGTGTACTGTGCTGTGTAGTGGGGAGCAAAAGAAAAAAACGCTTCCCCACTTAAATAAAAGGTGTGCTACTGGGAAAGACTTGTGTCTCAGCCAGGCTGTGTTAGGGGTTTGGAGAGAAGTACACCCCCTGGTGGTCCGCATGCCATTAGTCGCGGTCCGCATGCTGGCGAGGTTTTTCTTACAGTGGCTGGAGTGCCACCAAGTGCCATGTTTTCCCTGTAGTTGAAGGACCCACATGCAGGGAGACGTCACACTCGGGTTGGAGCAATTTCAGGTTGAGGACCCAATGGAGTGGAATCACTTCTGGTATTTACACCATTTAAAACCAGCAACCTTCCCGATGGCCGGCACAGATTCCTCTGCCTCAGAGCTCCAATTTTAGTGCCATTTGCAAATGTCACAAGTTTACTAAACTGCACCAAAGCAAAATGTCATTAATATGAATCAGGAAACAAAAAAACAGTGTGAAAGTAAAATGAACCGCTTGCAAGCTCCTGAGGGTTAAAACTGGACAAAGCTGTTTTGCTCTAATGGCAGGTTATTCATACAGGCGTCTGTCATAAGACAAGGTGCAGGAAGCTGTTAGAGGAAAATTTCCAGTTTCTTTATGAACGCCTCGTCTATTTGACACAAGAGAGCCGACCTTTCCTTCTTTAGGGTCTATCGGACAAGTAAAAAAACATAAGAAGAGATGGCCTGTTAATGTAAAATAAAAACGTTTAAGTAAGCGATATTATGCTTTTTCATTAAGTAAGGGGAAGGGGGAGGAAGAAGGAATTATAAAAAGCCAACCGAAAAACGGAACTTTGCTCTTCTGCTTTGCAACGTAGAATCCAGTTACTCAGCTGTGACTGAATAAAAATCTAAATTGATTGAACTTGTCCTGTCTTCCTTGGGGGGCTTCTTCCAGAACGGTCCACGTGGAGCATTGTCCTCTTGAGAATGGAATGGTGAATGAAGCTTGTTGGGCTGAATTGCTGGCTCTCATCAGGAGATTGTTCCAACGAAAAGAAAAGAATCCCACCACCAGCCACTGGGGTCTCCGGACTCGACACAGTGGGATTGATTGATTTTTTGGGCACCACGTAGACCAGGAGTGTTGAACTCCAGTCCTGGAGGGCCGCATTGGCTGCTGGTTTTCATTCTAACCATCTTCTTCATTAGTGACCAGCTTTTTGCTGCTAATTGGCTTCTTTTGCCTTTATTTTAATTAACTTGACTCAGACCCCTTAGTTCTTTCTTTTTCCTTAATGAGGAGCCAAACAATAATAAGACACAAAACAAGCAACCACATGATCAGCTAACCTGAAAATAAAGAAAGGTGAAGGTCTTGGTCATGTTGGTCTAATCAGGTCACCAAAACATCTCAACAGTGGTCTTAGAAAAAACAGAAAATTAACAGTTTTGGAAATGTCTGCTTTGGCAGCAAGCCAAAGAATTAAATAACGAGTTTAATTAGCACCAAGAATTGGCTTCTCATTAAGGAACTGGTTGGAGTGAAATTGGCTTGAGTTTGAAGCTCCAGTTTAGTTGGTCATCTGTTGACTCGTTTCTGTTTGGCTGCCATTTAATGAAGAAAAGAATCAACTCAGAGGACTGAATCCTTAAAGACAGTGCTATGAAAATGAAGGGATAAAGAAATTAATTAACAGTGAAAACTGGTCAGTGATTAGGAAAAGGGTTAGAATGAAAACCTGCAGCCCGGAGTTCGACACCCGTGATGTAGACAACAACCATATCAAGATACACAGCAGCCCCAATGCCAGATGCAGTAAGTAATGCGGGGCGCTACAGTATCAGAGGAACCGGAAAACACCATTGGAGTAGGCGTCGTGGGACACGAGGGGCAGACATCAAGTAATCTCGGCCAGTTTCCACACTGCTTGGTGTAAACCAGACATTTCTATTTTTGTGGGTCTTGGTTGACAAGAGGGCTTGTCCTGCACTTCAGCCCACTTGTGCAGACTGCTCACTTCAAATCCCCGGTTCACTCAAGGAGGAAATAACTTCTTCACTCCTCTAAATAGCACACGGCACGTCGTCACGTCCAAGTTTAGATCGGCCACCTAGGAGTATAAAAAAAAAAAAAAAAAAAAAAAAAAAAGAATGGTGCCATGCAAAGAATATGCAATTAACTTCAAAACTACTACTTGTGTTCCCCTTAAGCTCACACCGGCCTATTTTTGGATTTTACTTCTTAGAAATAATGTTAACAAAAGGCAAAACAGAACAGAAATAAAAGAGCCTGTTAAACTCTAACCTTATACTTTACGTAAAGTGGAAATTTACAGTGGCAGCTAATTTGGGCCAGAAACGTTTTGTTCAAATAAGGCTATTCAAGGAGAGGTCAATTTGGATTTAAAACCCCAAAAATCAAAAAGGGACAGTATGGAAAATGCGAAACAAATCACGATTCTTAAAATGTACTTCGATTTATTTCACTGCAGACCTTTTGAAAAACCAAGATATTTCATCTTTTGTTGTGTCAACTTAATTTAATTTGTTCACATCCATTCATTCCTGCATTTCAGGCCTGCACCACATTCCAAAAAAATAAACAACAGACTAAAACAAAAAGATTTCCAGAGCAAGATGCAGAGGACAGAAAGATATGGAAGATGATGATCCGCTGTTGCAACCCCTAACGGGAGCAGATGAAAGAATAAGATTGGATTTTATTTAAATGTCTGTCTGCTTTTCTAGAACTACTTAACGGATTTAGATCAGGTTTAATTCTATAATTTGTTTGAACATTCTGGTTAATTTTGGGACGTCTCTCATCACACTAAGTATCATAGTTCACTTACGGTACCAATTTGAGACACAGGAGGCCGAGGGGAGGGGGGCAGGACCCTCCTGATTCACGCGCTAGCCTCAGGGCGTATCTTACATCAGTTTAGCTAGTGAAAGAGAGAACTACGTAATGGACTTACAGTAGATCGGGATTTTTTTTCTAGAATTTGCTTGAACATTCCTGTTGATTTTGCGACTTCTCTCATCGAGCCAAGAGTTCGCTTGCAGGAGCGATATATTCATACTAATCGGAGACAGAGGCTGCGGGCTGAGGAGAGGGGGCAGCAAGACGTCAGGAGAAGGGAGTCGTGGGGGTCTCCTCACTGTCCTGTTTCACTGCTATGCAGGTGGAGCACGGCTAGTGTGTAATAAACTAAAATCTTATTTGAGATACGATTGTATAATGTTCCACTGTACTTTTGTCATGTTAAGCTTCAGGCAGAAAACAATATTTAAACCAATAATAACCTGATGGTATCTTCACGTCTCACTTGGGAGTAGAAAGGAACCTTCAACTTTGACAGAAGTGGCGATTCGATTTATATCTTAATACAGTTCACCCCCAAAATTTGCGGGAGTTACGTTCCTAGCGCACCCGCGAAGTTTGGATGTGGTTAAAAAAAAATAATGCCTATTTTCATAGTTTAAACCCTAAATATGCCCCTAAAACACCAATTTCAAACTCAGCTTAATACATTACCTAAAAATAAAGAATGTAAAGGTAAACCTGTATACTGTACTGCTATGTCTCCCGTAGTGCTAGAATGTAAAATACCGATGTTACCGCTATACGTACTGTAATTCATGTAAGCGCATTTTCATTGCCAGAAGCCTTAGACCGTGCAGCTCATTTCGGTGGCATCTTGGGGCTTTAACCCTTAAACTGCCACATACATGGGGATAATGCATCCCTGGACAGCAAATACTTTTTTGCTGCACTTTAAGTAAATGTCACAATTAACAAAGAAAAAATGAAATTTTAATGGAACACTTTTTCCATGCAAAGAGCATCACAATTACTGCAACACTATCATTTTACACCGTGCTAAAGAACTGTACAAACTATTTTAAAAACTACTGGAACAATATGAACAAAGTGCAACGCTTGGGGCACAGAAACACAGATTGAATAAAGCTCCTGTCTGTACAAACACTTCAAACAAACAGGTCTCTTTCAGAAGTAAAAGGAGCTCAGTATGCAGTTAGTTATCGATTAAACAATAGACAAACATCATAGGGGAACAGGAGCAGAGAATGTCTGAGGGAGGAGAGAGAAACAAAGCAATCAGCCAAAAAGGACAGGTGCTGTTCAGGCTTTTAAGTAAGCGTAGTGTTGCGCAAGAAGCCGCAAATCGAGAAGATGGTGATTTATTTAATTTACCCTAAGTTCTTGTCTATAAGCCGGACTCATGTATTAGCCGGAGACCAAAAATCATACGAATTTTTAAAATAAAATCGTATCATAGATAAGCCGGACTCATGGATAAGCCGAACATACTATAACCTATAACTAATAGAAGGGAGGGAGGTCAGTGGTCTCACTCGCGCCCATTTAATTTCTTTAAGGGGGGAGAGAGTGTGAGATATTGCCGTCTCTCTCACTCCCCGCATGGCGCGGTTGGAGCGGCCGGAGCGCGTTCTTTCTGCTCTGGGCGTCGCCGAGTCAACATGAGTGCGTAGCGGTCATTTAAATTGTGATTTTATATGTAAGCATATTTAAATATATATCGCGGATTTCTGCGGACAATGGGTCTTTTAATTTCTGGTACATGCTTCCTCAGTTGGTTTGCCCAGTTGATTTCATACAAGGGACGCTATTGGCAGATGGCTGAGAAGCTACCCGGCTTACTTTTCTGTCTCTCTTGCGCTGACTATCTGTGATCCTGACGTATGGGGATTGAGCAGGGGGGCTGTTTGCACACCTAGACGATACAGACGCTCGTCTAAAAATGCTGAAAGATTATCTTCATGTTGCTATCTTTTGTAAAGCTGATTCCTGAAAAGACATGCTGCACGGTGCTTCGCATACTTAAAAGCTCGAAGGGCACGTATTGATTTTTGACTGAAAAACAAACTCTCCCTCTCTCTCTCTTTGTCTGCTCCTGACGGAGGGGGTGTGAGCTGCCGCCTTCAACAGCTTTGTGCCGCGGTGCTTCGCATACTTAAAAGCCAAACAGACATATTGATTTGTTTGCTTCACTCCTTTGAAGAGGAAGATATGTTTGCATTCTTTTAATTGTGAGACGGAACTGTCATCTCTGTCTTGTCATGGAGCACAGCTTAAACTTTTGAAAAAGAGACAAATGTTTGTTTGCAGTGTTTGAATAACGTTCCTGTCTCTCTACAACCTCCTGTGTTTCTGCGCAAATCTGTGACCCAAGCATGACAATATAAAAATAACCATATAAACATATGGTTTCTACTTCGCGGATATTCTTATTTCGCGGGTGGCTCTGGAACGCAACCCCCGCGATGGATGTATAAGCCGGACTTATGTATAAGCCGATATTCTATTTTTTCATTTTCACAACTTTTTTCCTTAGATAAGCCGCGGCTTATTGACAAGAACTTAGGGTATTATGGTGGAGATTCCAAGGACGCATTCAGCCTTGACTTGACCCGTGCGCACTCACAAACAGAGACAAAAACAAAGTAAACCGGTAATCAAACAGCAAATAATGTAATGAAAACAAATGAAATAACAACAATACCACCCCTGTTCTCCTTACGGCAATTACACATTAAATACAACACACACAGTAAATCATGAAAAAGTTCATGAAAAACGGCAATGGATGAAAATAGATAGTCCAGAGATCCACACGTTGAATGGGAACGTACAGATAGGAACTACCGGTAGTTCCTGAAATGGTGAAGACGGGTTCGGGAGCGCTGCTTTCTTTGCAGGATGGCCATGAATCCACTTACAGTCCTCATGTACACAGGCAGATGGCGGACAATCCAGATGCACAAAACGATCCAGGACATAATGAAGAAGTGCAGGTAACCCAACAGAAGGCAGACAGACAGGAACTTGAAACACAAATTACAAAACATTTTTTTTGGTCACCGGCCCCCTTTATAAAAGCCACGCTGACATCCTTTGACCTCAACAGCCCCAGCACCCTCCGCAGACTACCAATCAGAGCCACTGCAGGGACTGCTGGGAGTTGCAGTTTCAAATTCTATTGGCTACTTTCACCATCCCAAGTCGCAGTTTTCTCTACAGTTGCTTCCTGTTCTCTCTACAGTACAGTATCGCGACGAAAAAAGGCATAAAAATTGCAGAGGATATTTGCAGTTTCCGCTAACAATTAGTAGTTAGGTTCTAAGGAAAAATCCGCGAATGACTGAGGCCGGTAACTCTGAACCGCGACTTTGCGGGGGTCTACTGTATATGTATAATTGACTGATCTGAGTGACAAGACTTTTTTTCCATATCGCCCAGCCCTCCATACAAGTGAGAGTAAGAACACTATTCACGCAGAATCGTCTCCTTTCTTGAACCCAATATGGCTTGGATAGGCCCCAGGCCTCACAACCCCAGAATTAAATTAAGCAGGTTGGAGAATGTTGGTGCACCACGTGCAATATTGATTCAAAACTATAAATCTTGGTCTTTGTTTGTTCTAATGTATTTTTTGCACAGTAGTGGTAAGAGAAGAATGTAAGTGAAAGAAAGAGGCCCTTTGACAAAAATGTGAGTGGGAGGCCTTCCAGATTCCAAAGAGAGGAGCTAGTGGGACAAGAAGCCAGCAGCTGCAGGACACTTCTGGGAAAAGGAGCGGCTTGGTGAGGCCATGTTTAAATAAAAATGACAGCCCTGGCACTTGCAGAACATCTGACACCTCCGATTAAATTTACTCTCTCAAGTGTATTGTCCTCAAGGGAAAAATTTTGTTTGTCAACAGGGCTACGTTATTATAAAATAAAAATATATATATATAAAAACCCAACAGCAAACAAGAATTAAACAAAATGAAACTAAGTGAACAAATAGAGTAGTGAATAGAAATAACATGTTAACATTTACATGAATTTGCTTAGCAGAGGCATTCATTCAAAGTGACTAACAGAAGAGTTTAACATAACTGAGCAAAACACTAGTCAGTGGGTGGGGGAGGGACTGCTTGGGAACAATTGTGACAGGAAGAGGTGACAAAATGGACCGCCACAAATGGAAGAGCTCAGAGCAAAATAGAAGCAAGTTACAATCCCTTGGTTGTATGAAAAGAGAAATTCAGCAAAGAAGAGGGTCTCCAAAAACTTCTTAAACACACTGAGGGAGCCAGCAATTACAAAAGGGAGGTGGGCAGTTCATTCTACCAGCTTGGAGCTACGCAGGAGGGTGTGGATGGAGATTTAATATCCTGAAGAGCTGGCGCCACCAGACACCATTCCCTCAGCAGACGCAAGTGGTCGAAAAGGAGCCGAAGATGTCAAGGGAGACCCTTTTAACGGAGGTGCTGACCTGTTAACTACTCCATAGGCAGGCATCAGGGATCTGAACTTAATGTGACGCTAAAGCAAAGCAAAGCCAAGGCAACACACGAGTGGCACGAGAGCAACTCTGAGAGTGTTCTTGAGTAAGTGAGCCAGAGGCTGCGCTTTAACTTAAATGAACATCTCTGGAGAGCTGGGAAAATAGCCGTCAACCAGCGGTCTCCATCCACCCAGACAGAGCTAGAGAGGGTCTGCAGATAAGAATGGCAGGAAAAATGTCCAAATCCAGGTGTGGGAAGCTTGATGCTTCAAACTAAAGACAGGCTAGAATGGCTGCCAAAGGGGCTTTAACTAAGTACCGAGTTAAGGGTCTGGATACTTGTGTCAGTGGGACAGGCGGGTTTTTTTTTTTTTTTTTTTTATAAAAATGTATCTTTTATAAATTTGCATTAATTTCTAAAATCCTGTTTTCACTTTGTCATGCTGGGGGTATGGAGTGTTGCTTGACAAGGGGGGAAAAAATGTAAGCAATTTTAGAATAAGACTGCAACATAAAATGTAAAACGTGAATGGTATCAGATAGCTAGACAGACAGACAAGGCACTAAATAATATATAGAGAGAGACAGACAGACAGAACTGTATAATATATAGACAGAGACAGACAAGACGCTTTATAATATATAGACAGAAACAAGGCACTAAATGATATATAGACAGAGACAGACAAGACGCTTTATAATATATAGATAGACAAACAGACAGACAGGAAAGGCACTATATAATATATAGACAGACAGACAGGAAATGCACCATAGACAGACAAGGCACTATATAATATATAGACAGACAAAGAGACAGACAAGATAGAGGTGGGCAGTATGACCAAAATTCTATATCACGGTATTTTTCTAAATTCTGCCGGTTTCACGGTATTAGACGGTATTTTTTTCCCCATGCATGAGTGGATGTTAACCACATTTTCCACTGCAATTACTGCAGTAGACTGGCTAAGAATAACCTATTAGACTGTTATGAGAATTGTACATCGTACAAAAAGACATTTTAATGTGCACACAAGTATTAATCCAGGTTTGCATGGCCCCATAAAGTGATAGTTTTCAAGGGGGTGGCACTAAAGAGAAGGAATCACATTGCATGACAGATGCAGTCAAAATATAGAACCTTTAATTGAACAAATTTTGCAAAAGCTTAAACTATGATTTTGACAACATATTTTCAACCATCCAAAGACGCATTTAGTCTAAATATCCAGAGGTGTTTGTCAAAAGTTGGATTGCACTGAACACGTCTTAGAAAATGAATAAATAGTAAATATTTTTTGTAAACCAACTCCACTTTCTGTTAATGTTAACAATCTCTGTCCACTGACACGTTAAAGTGACTTTTTAAACAATTTTACCATCATTAAACTGCATAATATTTAAGCTAATAAATAATAACAATAAAATACATAAATAGTATTACTGATAGTTGCACCATTACTTCAAGGCTTCAAGCCCAGGTGCATTACACAGTATTCACCAAATTAAAATAAAATAAAACAAGTGCAATCTTGGTGATGAGAATGTCATGACATCTTACCAACTTGCTTCAAGCTAAGCTATATACAGAAATAATAAAACTGCAACTTGCATTTATAATGCTGTTTGTGGTATAGCCCTATGGAAGTGTATTAGGGCCACTGTCAAGAGAAAAAAAAATATGGACACGGAAGAAAAAAACAAACAATATGTCGAGAATAAATTCGACATGTTGACTATGTCAAGATTAAAGTCGACATTTCCATTTTATTCTCAGTTTATAATTAAAGTAGAATGTTGTAAACTAAACTTCATCCTAAAATCAATGTTTAATTTACCAGATTTTCTCAAACCCCGTCACAAGTTAATGCAGCACATCAAATACTTTGTGCTAATCACCACACGATAAACGTCTTTGTGAAATTAAAACTAGTTATTAACTTAGCCGACGGAGTGTTCAGAACTTTAAAAATATCTTCGTTATACATGTTTAATTATGCCATCCATTCAGAGTTGCGCCCATCTCTGAACGAGTCGATAGCACATCGCAGAATGAATACAAGCAAAACATACACTAGCAAGTACAAAAACAAGTGCAACTTGGCTTGCAGTATTATCCACTAGTATAGAAACAGTACTTGCACATCTGACCTTTTAAAACTAAAGTATCTCCAGGCAACGGATGTGACTCCTTTTTTTCGGCAAAAGTTCTTCTGTTCATCACATGTTCAACTTTGCAGTAATCCCTCGCTACTTCGCGGTTCACTTTTCGCGGATTCACGACTTTGCGGGTTTTTAAATACAAGTGATTGCCCGCCTATCGCGGAAGTTATGTTCCAGACCCATCAGCAACAGGAGAAAATCCGCGATATAGAAAGACCATATGAATAAACATTTTTATAGTTTAAGCCTTAAAATACCCATCCCACATGCTTTAAACACATGTAAACTTATAAAACACACTTTGTTAACACATATGATATGTGGATGTCGGGCTAAGGATATGAGTAACATCTCACTATTATAAAACATTTTAACTTCACGCAAGACAAGACAGTGAGACAGGAAAATAGGTGATGTACAGGCTTTTAAATTATTGACAGGCAGAGCAACAAGCAGCACAAAGCCAGCACAAAGTCCACTTCTCCTTAGCGTTCATTCAGCTCCCCACCCCCTTGACAATGCGAACTGCGCCTCCGGGGAGGGGGGTTTGAGCGAACGTGCGTTCAGCCCTCACACACGCACACACACACTCCTCCTTCTTCCGAACACGCAGAGCGACAAGCAGGCATTTTGGCAGACGCAGCACAAAGTCCATTTCTGCTCAGCGTGAGTTCAGCTGCCCCCCTTCATAAAGCGAGTGCAGACACATTGACGTCTGATCGCTGCGTGCAGTGTGCAGTGTTGGTCTGCGGTGTTTAAGAATGTAGAAAGTGTTTAAGAGCATAGGAAGTGTTTATAAGAGTGTGGGAAAGGTTAACAAGAGAGTGAGAAAGATTTATAAAGCCTTAAAATATGTATAAATAATAAAATAAATATAGGTCGCTACTTCGTGGATTTTCACCTACCGCGGGGGGCTCTGGAACGTAACCCCCGCAATAGGTGAGGGATTACTGTACTTTTAGTTCACTTTCAGAATGCTCTCTGTCCATTTTCACCGCGCAGAATACCTATGCTACCGCCCACTATTTGGTGGTGTAGCAGTGAAAAAGAGCCCTAGTGCAACAAATCTGTGTTTTGCGGTGTAGCAGTGAAAAAGGTCCCCACTTAAACAGTTTCCCGCTGCGCCACGTTCCGAACGTCGTTTAGGCAATTTACACCGGTGTTGCGGTATAAGAAAAATCCATATCATAAAAAAAATAAACGGTTTTCGGTATGAACCGGTATACCGCCCAGCACTAAGACACTTTATAATATATAGATAGACAAACAGACAGACAGGAAAGGCACTATATAATATATAGACAGACAGAGAGACAGGAAATGCACCATAGACAGACAGACAGACAGGCAGGAAAGGTACTATATAATATATAGACAGACAAAGAGACAGACAAGACGCTTTATAATATATAGACAGACAGGAAAGGCACTATAATAATAATACATTACATTTATATAGTGCTTTTCTCTAATATATAGACAGACAGACAGACAGGAAAGGCACTTTATAATATGTAGACAGACAAGAAAGGCAATATATAGACAGGCAGGAAAGGCACTATAGACAGACAAGGAACTAATAATAATAATAATAATAATAATAATTCATTACATTTATATAGCACTTTTTTCTAATATATAGACAGACAGGAAAGGCACTATAGACAGACAAGGCACAATATAATATATAGACAGACACAGGAAAGGCACTAAATAATTATATATTATATATTAGTCACACACACACACACGTGCACATGGGAGGCAGTCTAAGGGCTTAAGTGGAGATAAGATGCAGAGTCGGGTTAACAAACTGCAATAATGTTTTTTCTCCCTCTTCCACAGAACACCAGAAAGGAAGCCCAGGCAGAGCTCCACCCCATTCTGTTGACAGACCACGCCCTCCTACTGACCTCCCTTCTGGTTAAGAACCTGCCTCTTCCTGCACAGCTCCTATAAACCCGAGTCCTCCTCCCTTCACCTTCGTCAGTCCGTTTTGACTACTCATTATTATGTGCCATTTTAATCGACATTATATGGGGTGGATCCCCAAACCTTTGTTTTGTTTGCCCTCTTTTACTATCTCTACATATCTCAATATCCAAGTCTCTCAATATATCCCTCCTTATACAAGTTTATTTATTTTTTACACAATGATATGACAGATATGCATGAAAATGTGCTGGTACTGTTCGTGTCCATACACACTCACACCATAATTCACTCGTCTTCCTAACCCACTTCACCTAATTCAGGGGTGCAAGGAGCACTGGGCTCAATTAAGGGCCCACTGTGGATTTGAAGCAGTATAAAAAACACTCGCACATCTATAAAGACATATACTTTAAAGTCAATTAAGGAAGTGCAAAAAAGCTTCATCTCTGAAAGTCTTTAATCATGCCAAAATTTGTTTTTATAAGAATAAATCCGGCCATTATGCAAACTGCCGAGATTCCTTGGGCTAAAGCAATCAGCTCACATTATGGTTATTCAACGCCTATACTTAAATAAAGTGCTTCCACAACCCACACAAGCCAGACATTATAGGATTAGGGTCCGATAAGCCTCAATTACAGCAGCTACTTTAAACAAAGCACACCGCTGAAGAGTTGAATGTGGAGTGAAGGCAAACTCGCAGCACCAAACTTGAGCTTTAATCATGGGAGCACCACACCTTAGGGTAAGAAATAGAAGTTTGAAGTTTCAGTAATTTCATACACCTTTAGAGGCTGGGGAAAGGTAGAGTAGAGAAGTGTTAAAGCCGATACTGTAAAAATCAATCCAGTGACGGAAATGAAATGTAATCTCTAACTTACCTGGTGTTAGATGTTATGGCCAAGAAAAACTATTAACCTCATGTTTTAGGGGAAAAAGAGAGAATATTCCAAATACAAAAAATTCTTCAATGAGGCGGTAAGGCTGAGCAACAGCAAACATCATCCAAACATCCATGAAGAAAATCATAAATCATTCATATTGTAATAACCAGAAAAAGTTCAGGGTGACTGACACGTGGCGAGTCGTCTTGGTTGTCATGCACAGTAAAAACGCGGGTTTGTTGTTGTTGTTTGCTCACAGGCTTGGTGTATAGACGCATGCTAAAAGCTAGAACGACGACCTGTTAAGCAGCATCGATTTAATTAAATTCAACACAAATGTATTGCTAAATAATTCTGGATAATCTTTAGTTAAATCATTAAAGGCTTCCTGACGAATCTCTTTGTCGTGGACCAGTTTATTTTTTACCCACGCCTCACCGACAGTACCACAATATTACATAATCCACATCAGGTATCCTGTCGTAAGCTTGCAAATGTATGCCTAAGGATCTTTTCGTGAAAGAAATTCGAACACGCGAAAACAAACCGGAAAGAACATGAGGGAGGGAGGGAGACGGATCATTTGTCAGGAGTCGAGTACTGAAATTCTAACTTTGGCAACAGCAGCAGATTTCAGACCTCGGTGCCAGTAGCAAAAAAAGTTCTGAAGCTAAACTGAAGAAGAACAACTCCAAAGCACTCCCCTTACTCCGACCTCCCCGATGTGCCGTGCCATCACGCCACACTACGCTCCGCTTCCCATCACGTTGAACATTAGAACAATCGAGACGAGAACAGGCCATTCAGCTCCACAAAGCTCGCCAGTCCGTTCCACTTATTCCTTCCAAAAAAACATCAAATCGAGTTTTGAAAGTCCCAAAAGTCTTACTGTCTACCACACTACTTGGAATAAGCGACCAAGTGTCTATCGTTCTTTGTGTAAAGAAAAACTTCCTAAAGGTTTGTGCGAAATTTACCCTTCACAAGTTTCAAACGGTGTTCTCGATGAACTCATTTTAAAGTCACCGTCTCGACCCACTGCACTAAACCCATTCAGACACTCCACTCCGGCCACCTCTTAAATCTTCTTTTGCTTAAACTGTAAAGGCTCAGATCTTTTAATCTTTCCTCATATAACTCGTCCTCTGTAGCCCTGAATCAGCCTCGTCGCTCTCTGGACCTTTTCTTGTGCTGCTATGTCCTTTTTGATGAAAACCTGCTCCAGAGCGCTCTTGACCTCAGACTGGGGCAACGGTTCATCTTTCAGCAGGACAACGACCCTAAGCACACAGCCAAGATATCAAAGGAGTGGCTTCAGGACAACTCTGTGAATGTCCTTGAGTGGCCCAGCCAGAGCCCAGACTTGAATCCGATTGAACATCTCTGGAGAGATCTTAAAATGGCTGTGCACCGACGCTTCCCATCCAACCTGATGGAGCTTGAGAGGTGCTGCAAAGAGGAATGGGTGAAACTGGCCAAGGATAGGTGTGCCAAGCTTGTGGCATCATATTCAACAAGACTTGAGGCTGGAATTGCTGCTAAAGGTGTATAGACAAAGTATTGAGGAAAGGCTGTGCAAGCTTTGCTCCAACATTGGCAACTCGCCCTCAGTTTATTGGCAGCGTGTGATGCGTACGAGCCTTGGGAAGAAGCAACAGCCAGCTGTAGGAGGGCAGTCTGGCTGAACCATTTTGCCTGAATGTGCAAATGATTTTGGTGGTTTTATTAATTCCTAAGTTATGGGATTTCTATGATTGGAAGAGCCCTTGGCTTTGAGGATGTCAAATGTTCAGGAATTATCGGAATCACATTCAAAAGACCTAAAGTGATGAAGATCTTCTTGGAATCGAGCATCAGCAGGCATACAAAGAAGAGGAAACCGAAGAAATGGAAAATGCATCCAAAGAACAATTGAGAAGGCAAAAGAACTCGTACTAGAAATAGATCCAAATGTAAAGAGAAGCATGAACGTTCGTCACGGTTTAAATAAGCAAAATCGATTTCCATCGCAAAATCATGGAAGAGAAGAACAAAAGCTACCACTGTTCAACTGACCTTAGTTTTCATGTAAAAAAAAAAACGTTCACACTACTTTGATTTTTCTTTATTAAATGCCTTAATGTTTAAATGAGCGTGCAATGTAATATATACTGCTCAAAAAAAAAAAAAAAAATCATGCTATACTCGGATTAAAAAAAGTGTTCCTTTCAAGTCAATGACACTTGTGGGCTGTTGATCTGCTCAGTGACGTAGCCGAGGGGCTTGTTCATCAGTTTCAGCTGCTTTGGTGCACTAGAGGGGTAACAAATGAGACGACCCCCACAACAGGAATGAATGGTTTCACAGCTGGAGGCCACGGACATTTTTCCCTCCTCATCTGTTTTGTCACTCGTTTTGCATTTGGCTACACTCGGTGTCACTACTGGTAGCATGAGGAGACACCCAGACCCTACAGAGCTGGCACAGGTAGTCCAACTTCTCCAGGATGGCACATCAATATGTGGCATTGCCAGAAGGTTTGCTGTTTCTCCCAGCACAGTCTCAAGGACATGGAGGAGATTCCAGGAGACAGACCTGTAGGAGAGCTGGATAAGGCAGTAGAAGGTCCTTAACCCATCAGCAGGACCCACCGGTATCTGCTCCTTTGGGCAAGGAGGAACAGGATGAGCACTGGCAGAGCCTACAAAATGACCTCCAGCAGGCAGGCCACTGGTGTGAATGTCTCCGAGTAAACAATCGGACTTCATGAGGGTGGCTAGAGGGCCCAATGTCTTCTAGTGGGTGCTGTGGAGCTCGATTGGCATTTGCCATAGAATACCAGAATTGGCAGGACCACCACTGGTGCTCTGTGCTTTTCACAGATGAGAGCACATGTGACAGACGTGAAAGGGTCTGGAGAAGCCATGGAGAACATTATGCTGCCTGTGACATCGTTCATCATGACCGGTTTGGTGGTGGGTCAGTGATGGTATATCTGGGGAGGCATATCCAAGGAGGGATGCACAGACCTCTACAGGCTAGACAACGGTGGGCACCTTGACTGCCATTAGGTATCTGGATGAAATTCTTGGACCCATTGGCATACCCTATGTTGGTGCAGTGGCTCCTGGGTTCCTCCTGGTGCATGACAAGGCCCGGCCTCATGTGGCAAGAGGATGAAGGAATTGATACCATTGACTGCCCCCCCCCCCCCCCCCCCCCCCGACACACACACTCACTTGCCTGACCTCAATCCAACAGAACACCTTTGGGTGGGACATTATGATTTACTCCATCCGACGCCTCAGCCTGTCCAGGAGCTCAGTGAATCCCTGGTCCAGATCTGGGAGGAGATTCCCCCAGGACCCCATCCATCGTCTCATTAGGACGTTGTCAGGCATACAAACTAAGTAATACGATTTGGAGTTGCTGCAATGAAAATTCGGCCAAATGGACTCGCCTGCCTGCCACCTCATTTTTTCCCCCTTTGATTTTTGGGGCGTCCCTCAGTTGGTTCATCATTTCATTTCCATCCTTTCGTTCCTCACACATCACCATGTCAGTCCATAGCAGCAGAGACAGCCAGCAGCATTATTTTCCTCATTGAGATGAGATGGGTTTTCAAAGTGGTCCTTTAAATTTTTTTGAGCAGTTTAGATACGTGTCACCTTAAAAAAAAAAATTAATGTTTACATTATTTGTACTTTCCAGGATTCATTATAAATTATTCCCATTAATTCTTAACTTTGATTAATGCGGTGTACATCGAGGACTAATTAGCCGCACTAATCAAGGGATCCCTCTACTTTTAAACCTTTTTTGGCGAGCGTTTTTATGACCAACTAGCCACGCTGCATTTCGAAGGCGGGAAACGAAATACGTTTTAAAAAAGGTTTTGCTTGCGCATACAGAGGAAAGGCGCAGGGGTGTCCCCGACCCCATCTTGACTAACACGTTTCCAGTAAAGTCCGCTTCTCAGACGGTCATTATTTTTAAGGCGCCTCCTGTCCGCTTTTATACTTCCCCCCTCTTTGAAAGCGACTCTCAGCGTGGCTCCTGCAGCTTTACCCCTCCTCGTGCGTCTCACATTTACGCTCCCCTTTTTTGATTGACCAAAACCAAAACTGACCAATCAGATTACTCGCAGGGACAGGACACACACACAGCATAGCGAGAGTAGGGAGCAGGTTGAGGAGACCCTGGAGAGGTGGAGATATGAGAGGAGAGGAAGGTCAGTAGGACCACCAAGACATAATACATCCGTGTGAATGAGAGGGAGGTCAGTGGAATGGTGAGAATGCAAGGAGGAGAGCTGGTGAAAGTGGAGGAGTTTAAATACTTGGGATCAACAGTTCTATCTCTACAGAGTAATGGGGATCGTGGAAGAGAAGTGAAAAAGAAAGAGCGCAGGCAGGGTGGAATGGGTGGAGAAGAGTGTCAGGAGTGATTGGTGACAGACGGGTATCAGCTATGGCAGGCCGTTTTAACATTTAAATCGGTTTTACATGATAATCAGCAGTTATGGTGCGGATAGCGTTGCTTTTAAATTGGATATCAAGTTGCTGAAATTTGATACATTTTTTAAAAATTTGATATCACGCTTTTGAAACTTAACTTAAAAAAAAAAAAAAAAAAAAAAAGCTTAAATGCTTCCATAGTATGGCAGGTCACTTTAACATTTAATCCATTTGTCTTTTTATGAAATTTGATTTCGAGCTTCTGAAGCATCAAGCATTACAATGTGGATATTCATTTTTAAAAACATGATATCAAAATTCCCAAAGCGTGATATCATTTAATATCGCACTTTTGAAATTTGTTATCAAAATGACAAAATATGGTGTGAGCGTTTAACTCTTTCAGGGCTGATGTTGACTTTTGTCAAAATTCAGGGGTAGAGGACGGCAATCCGCTGTAAACGACGACAAAACTCGCGTTATGTTTTAGTTCAGCTCTCTTTGCTAGAAGGAAAAAGTTAGCTTTGTTGCTTTGACCTCGATTCCCTGCGCATGCACGAGTAGCAAACAGCAAACCACCTCTAAAATTTCATCGACATCTGACGAGAGACCAAAGCAAAATACTCCATGGATGACATTTTGTGTATTATTATCGCCAAATTGGACTCTGACTTGCCAGACTTCAGTTTTGATGCAAGTGATCTGAAGATGACAAAGTCTTTTCAAGACAACAAACAATTTGCTTATTGTGCAAACAGAAGTGTGGAAGATGCTCTGCTTGTTATCTTACATCAAATCTATACCTTTCTTGATCAGCCTGGTTCATATGTCAGAGCACTATTTTTGGATTTTTCTTCAGCGTTCAATACTATACAGCCTCATATACTGATTGGGAAATTAAACGGTATGAATGTAAACCCATTTATCACACTATGGATTCAGAACTTTCTTTTAAATCGTTCACAGTCAGTTAAAGTTCAGGACACTTTTTCAAAAGCTCTTCATTCAAACACAGGAAGTCCACAGGGGTGTGTTGTCTTATCACCATTACTGTTTACTCTGTACACAAGTGACCTGAGACAGAACAATGACCACTGCTCCATTATTAAGTATGCGGATGACACCATGATCATAGGATGCATATCTGGGGAGGATGAAAGCCACTATCTAAATCAAGTGGACTGGATAGTAAACTGGTGCAATAAAATCTCTCTCACTCTGAATGTAAAAAAGACCAAAGAAATGATATTTGATTTTAAGAGACAGAAATCTGTATGTTCACCTATTGTAGTTCTGGGAGAGGAGGTAGAAATAGTGAATGAATATAAATACTTAGGAACTTACCTAGATAACAATCTTAACTGGAATACAAATACAAAAAAATTATTTTCTAAATGCAACCAGCGCTTATTTCTCCTCCATAAACTCAAACTATTTAAAGTAGACAAGGACCTCATGTTGTCCTTCTATCGTAGTATGATCCAGTCCGTGATCACTTTCAGTTTTATTGCCTGGTTTAATAGTCTGACAAACCAAAACTCAAAAAAGCTCCAGCAGATTACGAAGTATGCAGCTAAAGTTATTGGGGCTGATGTAGATGATTTGACTCGTGTGTGTCAGAGGGCAATGCTAAAGAAACTGGAAATCATCTCAACTGATGACAGACATCCATTACATGTAGAACTAAACTTCAGTAAATCAGGAAGGATAGTTGCTTTGAAAACCCACACAAATCGCTCCAGAAACTCCTTTCTTCCTAGTGCCATACGACTTTTCAATAAGAAATATCGGAGATAATGATTAAGGTTTTGATATATATCCGGCTACCTTTTTTTTTGGTATAAATATGTTTTATCCAACTGCCTTACCTTAACCTTTCTTATTTCTATTTGTCTGTTTTATTTCATTCTGTCTGTCTGTTACCTGTTATTAGATGCAACTGAGAAGGCAAATTTCATGTTTTCCTGTGTAAACATGACTAAATAAAGAAACCTAACCTAAGATGGAGACTGAAAACAAAAGTGAGGTACCGGCTACAGCTGATCTGTCCCCTGTTGATCGTGGTGTTGAACACACTTGTGTAGCCAATGCACCAATGGCAACGTTCTTACCTGGGAGGACCGCCGCTTATGATGGCAAGAGGTACAAAACAGATTGAGTAGCACTGCTACGCGAAGACAGGCCTGCCATGCATTCCTACTGGCCATCGTGCTGCCCCTACACAACCACCAGAGACGCTGAACAGCAGCCACAGCAACAGACATTTTATGTTGATTTACATGTGAAACCTTTGCTTTGTGTGCTTTTCAGAAAACGGAGTTGTCTGCAAAAAAATATTCAGCCCTCAAAGAGTTAAAATGCATATATATTTGCATTTCAGCGGTCATATCAAATTTCAAAAATATGTTATCAATTTTCAAAAGCACAATATCAAATTTCAAACTCATGATATCAAAGTTTTTCAGCTCAAGCTGGAAGATTGGGAAACAAAGTCAGAGAGGCGAGATTGCGTTGGTTTGGAGAGATGCCGAGTACAACGAGAGAAGGGTGCTAAGGATAGAGCTGCCAGGAAAGAGGAGAAGAGGAAGGACTAAGAGGAGGTTTATGAATGTGCTGAGAGAGGACATGCAGGTGATGGGTGTAACAGAACAAGATGACGAGGACAGGAAGAGATGGATACAGATGACCAGCTGTGGCGACCCCTAACGGGAGCAGTCAAAAGAAGAACAACTAAATTCTAGTTCTGAACTATTTGCTATTTGAACTTTTGCTTCACAGTTGGACTTTGACAGTTCTTTTGGTAACGACCTCAGCTTTGTATCCGACTTTGGTTTTCATGGCCTGGTCCTTTGCAGTCTTACTTTCTGCCTAAACTTCACCTTGTGGCAGTGCAGGTCCGATAATTGGGACCAGTTTGATAAAAGCATAATAAGCTTAATATTTATAAACAGGCAGGAAAACAAATCTTGCTAATTGCCGAGAGAATATGAGAATATGAACACACAGTGGGACAAGTACAGCAATATTTGTCCGGTGTAATAATATTAACGAGCCGAGCCTGCTGCACTTCAATAAGGTCTCGCCCATCTTGGCGCCACACTAAATAGAATCCAATCTGCTTGTCATTAACGGTTTCGAGTGTTCCAGCAGTTTCAGACTTTTAGCTGCCAAGGTACAGTAAATCGAGCTTTTATAATTTTGCTGTTCTCAATCCCAGCTTCCTGCCACAGGGCAATCAACTCCGCAAAACAAAGATTCGGAGTTAATGGGAATGACTGAAGGCGTTGAACATATTTAGCCAAAGCAAACAGCAGCCAGTGCAGACTTGATCACGGCAGTTAATATTGCAAAGAGAATAAATAAAATTAGCACCAGCTGTTTTACTTGGACAGAGCTAGAAAGCTGGGATAAAGGCAGATGTTACCCAAATGTTAGAAAGCACTCTGCAGGAAAAAAAAAATTAAAATTTAACTAGAATCAGGGGTCCTGTACTTTGGTGACAAGTCTTTAGGCGCAAACCATTTTAAGATTCACAGATGAAGACATTACCCTGTTGCAGTCTGTTTCTCATTAAGTATATAGAGTATGATGTTTTTTATAAAGACATTAAATAAAGACCCTCAACAAGCTACAAGACATTTTTTAAAAAGCTAAATGCAGCCCGGACAAGCTCAGGCCCCGCACAGGCCTTGAATCACCGAGTAGATGAGAATGTCGCGTATACGCCGCAGTGAATTCTTTGTGTATTTTAATCATCCGGCGTACCATTTGGTACATCAATCGAGTACTAAAGGGCCCCACTTTTGCTAACGGAACAGGCTGAATTCTTCATCATCTTACGGTTATTTTGCTTAGAAGACATTTATCCAAAGAGATTTATAAGTAGGCCAGCATAATCATTAAGAACAATCTGGACAAGAACAGGCCATTCAGCCCCACAAAGCTCGCCAGTCCATCCATCCATCCATTTTCCAACCCGCTGAATCCGAACACAGGGTTACGGGGGTCTGCTGGAGCCAAGCCCAGCCAACACAGGGCACAAGGCAAGAACCAATCCCGGGCAGGGTGCCAACCCACCACAGAGCTCGCCAGTCCTGTCCACTTAATTCTTCTAAAAATAACATTAAGTCGAGTTTTGAAGGTCCCTAAAGTCCTCCTGTCTACCATCCTACTTGGTCACTTATTCCACGTGTCTGTGGTTCTCTATAAAGAGAAACTTCCTAATGTTGGCAAAAAATTTACTCAAGTTTCTAGTGGTGTCCCCCGTGTTCTCATTGAACTCATTTTAAAAGTCACCGTCTTGATCCACTGGACTAATTCCCTTCATCATTTTAAACACTCCAGTCAGGTCTCCTCTTCATCTCCATCTCCTTAAACTGTAAAGCAGTGGTTCTCAAACTGAGGCGGGAAGTAACAAAAAGAGGGGTGCAAAGATGTGAAAAAAAGAAAATAATCGAAAATATGAAAAACACATCTATTGAAACCATAAATTAACTTAAGCTACATTCTGATACTAGAAAAATATAGGAGTTAGATGCATATTTTATTATACCTGCTTAACTTTTATCGACATTTATCTATGATATATCAATAATTAAAAATGAACAAATTGGGATTAGTGGGATCCTTTCAAAAAACGTTAGGGGGGCGCGATTAAAACTTATGAAAACTCGGGTCGCAAATACTTAAAGGTTGAGAAACGCTGAGCTCTTCATCTTTCCTCATCATTCATCCCCTGTAGCCCCCTAATCAGCCTAGTTGCTCTTCTCTGGATTTTTTCTAGTGCTGTTGTGTCTGATGGGCCCAAAACTTCAGGACTCCAGATGAGGCCTCACCTTCTTTTTCTTTTGGCTGCTCCCGTTAGGGGTTGCCACAGCAGATCATCATCTTCATCAGGCCTCACCAGTGTGTTATAAAGGTTGAGCAGAACTTTCTTGGACTTGTACTCCACAAGTCAAGGCGCTATATAACTGGACATTGTTAGCCTTCTTAACGGCGTCTGAACATTGCTGGGAAGTCAATAGCTTAGAGTCCACTACGACTCCCTAATCCTTCTCATTACGCGTACTTTCAATTTTCAGACCGCCCATTGGGTATTCAAACCTCGAACTTTTCATTTCCTAGGTGTAATACTTTATATTTACGGATATTAAAATTTCATCTGCCACAAATCTACAAAGGCTGTAGGCTGCCCAGGTCTCTCTGTGATGATTCAGATTCCGGACTATCTGCCAGTCCACCCAGCTTCATATCATCTGCAAACTTGACCATCTTGTTCCTTAAAATTCCCATCCAAAATCATTCAAAGATATTAAAAATAGCAGAGGCCTTGAGTAAACATTAGTTGGGGGTGCCGATTAGTAACAAGCAAGTGAGGAGCTCCGAACAAAATACAGTTGGAATCTCGATTATCCGAGGTAACGTGGGCCAAAGCTACCTCTGGCAACCGAGAACTCGCGATTAGCTCCAGCACAGTAAAACAGAAGGTCATTAGATGGGCAGGAAACTGGCGGGGCATTAGTGCTGCTGGTTCACAGCTCCAGGGTTTGAACCCGAGGACATTCACTGCCCTCAAGTCGGTGTCGCTTTTCGCACTTCAGCTTCCTTGTACATCCCCTTTGACATGCAAATGAAGGGGAATTTCAATTTTAAAATCCGTCCTAATGGTACTGTTTATGCTGCAATAACCCACTTGATCTGCTCAAAACTTAACTTGAAATGGTTTTAGGGGGGTTGTAATGGACATTTAAACTTCATTCCAGCTGGAAAGTTCAAACTTTTAAAATTCTGTCAAACCTTTCTGTAACGTGCGTTGGAATCCAGGGTAGAGTACACAATTGAGTTATGCACATTCCTTTGGAGGGTCAGAGGGTTCACCAGCAGGACCTCTCGTGCCAGGCTTCTACAAACAGTTAGCTTTATTTGACGGTCATCCCAAGTTCTTCAGATTGCTGTAGTGGGGCCAATGTTATGTTAAATCTTGGCAAGTAAAAAAGACGACAAATCACATACACAGACCCACAAATCATACACTTCATCTTAAAGCTAACAGGGTCTGAATTTCACGTTTAATGGCATTACCCGCCACGATTTAACAAACAAAATGCATAGCATAGCATAGATGGGTAGCACAGCTAGACCTTTAAACCCTAAGACAAGTTGCAACTGAAGTAATCAACACAGACCTCCACGTTAATGTCTGCAGTGCACCATCTACTGGAATGGGGTTTGTAATGCATGTAATAATAAAAGTACATCACATTTGTCATTCCAACAGATGGCACATCACAAACATTTGTAGTAATAAAATGCATTACTATAAAATGTGTTATCCGTTGGAAAGACCAACACAATGGAAATGTGTCTGTTATAAACTGGAACGGGATTTATAAAAGCAGTGTTACTTTCTGTGATACGACTTCCATTGGAATGGCAAATGCCTGTTATATGCCATTTGGAATGGTATTTGTAAAAGCAGTGTTAATATTTGTGATGTGCCATCTGTTGGAATGACAAATTCAACGCATTTTAAATACCACAACTGTTTTTGATGCCAGTACCAAAGCCGCCAGAGAGCCAAAATGAGGAAGACAAAGATGCCACAATGTATGTGGAAAACAACACTGAAGAAACTTTAGCAGCCGTTATATTTAGTGAGCTTTAGCTAACAACACATTACGATTTCAAATGACCCGGTTAGACACTTTTGTTTCTCAAAGCCAAAAGCAGAAGTGCTTGACTCAAGCCTACAGGGATGGATTTTGTCGTTGCCAGGTACAAATCAAGGTGAAATTTTTCAAATCCTCAAGGAGGCTGTAAAAGACCTTTATATACAGATTAATAACCTGAGCTTCTGCAAAAATATTGCTGGGCTGTTCGTGACTTTAGGTTTCAAGTGTAGCAAACAACGATGGCCTCTAGTTAATGATTTGTCACCAGGGCCGGATTAAGGTGGGTGCTATTGATGCTGCAGCATTAGGCCCATTCCTGAAATAGGCCCAGATGAAAACAGACTAGCGAGTGTCAAATGCACCAATGATGCAAAAAATAGGCCTTTTTTGCACTGCAGCATCAGGCCCAATTTCGTCTTAATCCGGCTCCGTTTGTCACCATTAACGTCCGGTCTCTGCCACGGTTTCTCGCCTGGCTGGGATTTAGATTCAAGGTGAACATTTTTTTGTTAATTTTTGATTCTTTTGATTTGGGCCGTGTTTGTGTATTATTCTTCGTTTATGTAAGCAAGCCGTCGGTGTTCTGACCCATGTGTTTAATGTGCCATCCCAAGAGGCGGGGCCACCTGCCAATCACCTCCAGGGACGGCCCTCCACCCTATAAAGCCAGAGAGTCTACCACACCTTCTGACAGCTCCTTTCAAACGAGCCTGGGAGTGGAAAGTGTGTGTTTTGTGCAGTTATTGTGCCATTGGATTTTTGGACCTTCATGCTTTCTGTCTGAATACATTTCTGGATTAATGTTTTTGGGTATGTGCTTGCATTGAATTGTCTTCATGTTTTTGTTTTCCATTGTTATGGAAGAAAAGAAACTTTTATAAAAAGGGTCTTACTACTTGCTGGGGTTTGACAGTGAATTCCCCCTCTTTTGGACATGCTTATTGAGGATGAATGTGCTTTGGGACAGCAAGTCCATGACAGTTCTACTTTAGGACACCAGGACAATGTTCTCCCTTCAATTCCCACTGGCTATGCAGTAGCCATGAAGGAAACCTACAAAAATATGAAATGGTTATTAAAACATACAGAATTGGAACATGCTGATCTCAAAGTCACGGCATTGCAGCTCAGACATGCCTAGCACGGAGAATGGGACAGCCGGGCTACAGACTCATTTCATTAAAAAAAGACAAGATTGCTTTGTATGCGAAGCAAAAAAAAGAAGTGCAGCACATAAGCCACTCATCCACCCAATAGATATTTTTGCTTCCTCTTTGTACACATGGACTGACAAAATAAATTCATAAATGCAATGAATAAGGAAGGTGAAGGATTTCCATGTTTGAGGCAGAGGTTTCCACAAACAACCGATACCAAGATTAAGGAAGGCATTTCTGTCGCCTCACAAATTGGACAGGTCTTCAATGACGGGAGGTTCAAAGATGTGCCGGTGGGGCCGCAGGGAAGGGATGGGTAGAATTGCATGGAAGCCATTAAAGGATGTTTAGGAATTTTCTTGGCAACTACCGGGCACCAAACTATGTCCTGCTGGTTGACAACATGCTTCAAGCATTAAAAAAAAAAAAAAAAACACACCTTTAAGTGCAATGTGTCGTTCAAGATTTTAATTTTCTGCATTCACAGTCGAATGCAGTGAAATGAATGAAGAGAATGAGAGAGAGGGAGAGACAGGAGGTTGGATGATGTGGAGATTGTGAATGAGGAAGTGCAACGGATTAGCAAGAAGAAGTAAGGACAGCGATGAAGAATGGAAAGTCCGTTGGTCCAGATGGCATACCTGTGGAATCATGGAGGTGTTTAGGAGAGATGGCAGTGGAGTTTTTAAACAGATTGTTTAATGGAATCTTGGAAAATGAGGATGCCTGAGGAGTGGAGAAGAAGTGTACTGGTGCCGATATTTAAGAATAAGGGGGACGTGCAGAACTACAGTAACTACAGGGGGATAAAACTGATGAGCCACAGCATGAAGTTATGGGAAAGAGTAGTTGAAGCTCAGTTAAGAAGTGAGGTGATGATTAGTGAGCAGCAGGATGGTTTCATGCCAAGAAAGAGCACCACAGATGTGATGTTTGCTCTGAGGGTGTTGATGGAGAAGTAGAGAGAAGGCCAGAAGGAGTTGCATTGCGTCTTTGTGGACCTGGAGAAAGCATATGACAGGGTGACTGAGAGGAGCTGTGGTATTGTATGAGGAAGTCGGGAGTGGCAGAGAAGTACATAAGAGTGGTAGAGGATATGTACGAGGGAAGTGTGACAGTGGTGAGGTCTGCAGTTGGAGTGACGGAGGTGGGATTACATCAGGGATCGGCTCTGAGCCCTTTCTTATTTGCAATGGTGATGGACAGGTTGACAGACGAGATTAGACAGGAGTCCCCGTGGACTGTGATGTTTGCTGATGACATTGTGATCTGTAGCGAGAGTAGGGAGCAGGTTGAGGAGACCCTGGAGAGGTGGAGATATGAGAGGAGAGGAGAAGAATGAAGGTCAGTAGGACCACCAAGACAGAATACATGTGTGTGACTAAGAGGGAGGTCAGAGGAATGGCGAGGATGAGGGGAGGAGAGTTGGTGAAGGTGGAGGAGTTTAAATACTTGGGATCAACAATACAGAGTAATGGGGATTGGGAAAGAGGTGAAAAAGAGTTCAATAAGAGTGGAATGGGGGAAGAAGAGTGTCAGGAGTGATTTGTGACAGACGGGTATCAGCAAGAGTGAAAGGGAAGGTCTACAGGACGGTCATGAGATCAGCTATGTTATATGGGCTGGAGACGGTGGCACAGGAGACAGAGCTGGAGGTGGCAGAGTTAAAGATGTTAAGATTTGCATTGGGTGTGACGAGGATGGACAGGATTAGAAATGAGGACATTAGAGGGTCAGCTCTGGTGGGACAATTGGGACACAAAGTCAGAGAGGCGAGATTGCGTTGGTTTGGACATGTGCAGAGGAGAGATGAGGGGTATAATGAGTGAAGGATGCTAAGGATAGAGCTGCCAGGGAAGAGGAAGGCCTAAGAGGAGGTATATGGATGTGGTGAGAGGACATACAGGTGATGGGTGTGACAGAGCAAGATGACGAGGACAGGAAGATGTGGAAGATGATGATCCACTGTGGCAAACCATAACAGGAGCAGTCGAAAGAAGAAGACGACGATGATGAGAGTTGGGTCTTTTGTCGGCTGATCTTAAATGCAGTAAGTCACAAAGATGGCAATGATGGAAAAGCAGCATCGGGGCCAGTGGAATCCATCAATTCTGACTGACTACTGTTGTACACTGAAATGAACACACACACACACACACACACACACACACACACACTGCAGCCCGAAGACAGGAATGCCAGTTCTTTTTTTTTTTTTTTTTTTTTAACAAAGTTCACAAATCCCAATTACTCCTACATAATTTAAGTAGCTGACACACTTCTGGAATATTTTGATCTCCTGAAACATTAAACACCAGCATGCTGGATCTTTTACCACCCGGCAAACTCCAACGTGTCCGCTCAGGCGGCAGAACCCGGGCTTGAATCCAAAAAGACTCCAGACTCATGTCAAAACTTGTTTGCATTTTTCCGGCCAAGAGTGAAAACGTGCAGTCAAAGCGTCAGGGGTCTCTCGATCTTTTCGGAAAAGGACAGGCCTTGAGGTTCTTCACATACCAACAGTGTATCAACATCCATAAAGTGGTCCATTTTACCATTAGGGCTCAGGGTTGGTTTTCATAAAAGGGATGGACTGCCAGCTTAACATCTCAAAAATGCAACTGCCAAAGCTTAACTTCTGAGCCTCTCATTTGTAAAGCACGGCTCCCAGAACTCTCTGCCAATGACAGACCCACTGCAGCGGACTTAAAAAAATAAATAAATAAATAAAATAAATAAAAAAATAAAAAACCTCCAGCTGCCTGTTGGTCGGCGATTTATTTTTTTTTCGGTGGGCATCCCAGGAATGCACCCAGCCTTGGCCTGACTCACACACACTCCCTTCACAGAGACAAACATCACATGTTAATAAAACAAATGAAAAAGTATTAAAAATTAACTCTTTCAGGGCTGATGTTGACTGTCAAAATTCAAGAGTAGAGGACAATAATCGGCTGTAAACTGCAACAAAACTCTCCCTTAAGTTTTAACTCAACTCTCTTTGCTTGTAGTAAAGTTATGTAGCTTTGTTGATTTGACCTCGATTCCCTGCACATGAATGAGTAGTAAAGAGAAAACAGCCTCTAAAATGGCGTCGACATCTGGCGTGACTAAAGCAAATTTGCAAAGCAAAATACTCCATGGACGTTTTACGTATTATCGCTGAATTAGGCTCCGAGTTTGATGCAAGTGATCTGGAAATGGATATCGAAAATGAAGCTGGAGGTACCAGCATCAGCTTTTCAGGCCCTAGCTGATCGTTGTGCTGAACACGTTCGTGTAGATGATGCGCCTACAGCAGCGTTCGCCTAGGAGGACCACCCCTTATGATGACAAGAGGTACAAACCATATTGCATCTCACTACACCTGCCACCGTTGCCCACTTGCTGTGCAAAGACAGAGAGGTAGCCAGCCCGCCATGCATTCCTGCTGACCATTGAGCCACCCCTGTGCAACCACTGCTGCCAGAGATGCCGAACAGGTGCCAACAGCAGCCACAGCACATAGCAACAGATGTTCTAGATTGATTTTATGTGTGAAACCAGGGCATTGTGTGCTTTTCGGAAAACAGTTTTTTGGAAAAAATATTCATCCCTCAAAGAGATAAAATATAACTATACAAATTACAACAATCCCACCTCAGTTCCCTTTACGGCAATTATACAATAAACACAAATTCAACAACAAACCACCAATAATAACCACACATGATAAACTCCATGAAAAGTGGCATCTGATGGAATGAAATGATGGGGACGGACAGTCCAGAGATCAGCTCGCTGTATGTAAATGTAAAGATCAGTCCTACTGGGATTTCCCGAAATGGGATCAGGAGCGCTCCTTTCTTCACAGGTCAACACAGAATCCAAATCAGTCCTCGCACAGCAGGCAGACACCAGACACTGGCATTGAATGGGAAGGCAAACAGACGTGAAACAGCAAAAGACTCTTTATAACTGGTATCCTTGTCCCCAGCAGCCCCAGCACCCTCAGGAGATGATCAATCAGAGCCACTGCAGGGACTGTTGGGAGTCACTCAGTTTCCATTTTGTCATTACGGATAATCGAGTGCAGACTGATGGGCAAGAATGGCAAATTTTATCCATTAAACTTACAGCACAATAAGGAGTGTAGAAAGCGATGGGGGGTCTGAACACTTTCTGAATCCACCGTTTACTGTATTTGACTGGTAACTCCAGACATGAAACAGCAAAAGACCCTCTTTCTCATTATAACTGGCCTCCTTGTCCCCAGCAGCCCCTGCACCCTCAGGAGATGATCAATTCCCAGCAGTCCCTGCAGTGGCTCTGATTGAAGTTTTCACTCCCCAGTAGCATCGTTACACCACCATAACCGAAAGCAGTTCAGACGGTACGTAAAACCCAGGCCAACATCAAATGAATCGTGAAGGGAAAGAACAAGCGAACTACAAGAGGAAAAGCAAAAAGTTTATTATTATTTGAACTAGCTGTGCTACCTGTCTAAGAATTCGTTAAAAATCCAAGTAATCAAATCAGACCTTGGCGTGTTCACTGCTACCATGTGCAGTAGACTATCTATTGGAATAGTGGAGTATTAACTGTAGGGAACAACTGGTTGCCCCAGACAGTAAGCTTGAAAAAAAAGAAAAAGGGGGTTCCCTATGGGATTGAAAGTTACCAATGCCTGTGTAATTAGGTGGGAGAGTTCTAAATTTTGTGTCTCATCAGATCAGAGAATCTTCATTCCTCACGCTGTCAGGAGTCTTAAAATCCATTTGGCAGACTCCATGGTGCCACTCTCCTCCACACTCCATCTGTTTATGGTAGACGGTTGTCCTTCTTAACGGGTTATCCCACCTCAGCGGAGGACTTCTGAAGCTCTCTTAGACTGACCATTGGGTCCTTGGTACCTTTCTTGCCCGATTACTTACTCGGTCCTAGGAAGAGTCCTGGTGGTTCCAAAACTTCTTCCATTTCACCACCACGGAGGCCAATGTGCTGCTGGAAACAGTTTTAGAAATTTTTTGATGCCCTTAACCCAGTCTGTGCCTCACCACAATTTGATCACGGAGGTCTACAGAGAGTCAACTTCCCGACTTGGTTTGTGGCCCGACATGCAGTGCGACCTTCTATACTTGTGCCTTTCTAAATAACGTCCAGTCAACTGTCTACCAAAAGTGGTGGACTCCAATCAAGTTGTAGGCACATCTCAAGGAGAATTAAAGCAAACCGGATGCACTGGAACTCAATTGAGTGCCACAATAAAGGGTCTGAATAATATCTATGGTTATGTTCACATTACCAGTCCGACACGACTCCAACTTTTTTTTTTTGCCTTAATGTGACACAAAACTGAGTTTTTTTGAGCTGTGTGGGCACAGAAAGGACCACATATGAGAGAGACTCCAATCAGATTTGAAAAGATTGGCTACGTACCCGATCTGAGGCCATACGACACGAATGAGAACAGTTGGGTCGGAATTCATGCTTCATTCGCCTATACGCTTGGGCTGAGCACATTTGTCATCGGTCCAGCACCAGCAAGACAATGGAAACATCTGCCTCAAATTTCAAAAAAAACTTTCACCTTCCTTATTCATTGCATTTATAAATTTACTTCATCAGTCCGTGTGTACAAAGAGGAGAGCAACAGTGGAACAATCTGGATAAGAACAGGCCATTCAGGCCTACAAAGCTCGCCAGTCCTGTCTACTGAATTCTTCCAAAATAACATCATGTCGGGTTTTGAAAGTCCCTAAAGTCCTCCTGTCCACCATACTATGTGGTCACTTATTCCAAGTGTTTGTGGTTCTCTGTGTGAAGAAAAAATTCCTAATGTTTGTGCAAAATTTACTCTTTAACAAGTTTCCAACTGTGTCCCCATGTTCTTGGCGAACTCATTTTAAAAGTCACCGTCTTGATCCACTGGATGAATACCCTTCATGATTTTAAACACTTCAGTCAGGTCTCCTTTTCATCTTCTTTTTCTTAAACTTTCTTTAATCCAGTGGTTCCCAATCTGTGAGGGGGGGGCACGAAGATAGTGAAAAAAAGAAAACAATCGAAAATATGAAAAATACATCTATTGAAACCAAAACAAATTAACTTAAACTACATTCGGATACTAGAAAAATATAGAGTTCGATAAATGTCGATAAAAGTTAAGTAGGTATAATAAAATATGCATCTATGATAGATCATTAATTAAAAAAAGAACAAATTGGTATTAGTGGCCTCCTTTCAAAAAAACCTTAGGGGGGCACAGTTAAAACTTATGAAAACTCGGGTAGCAAATACTTAAAGGTTGAGAAACACCGACTTAATCTTTCCTCAGAACTCATCCCCTGTAGCCCTGGAATCAGCCAAGTCGCTCTTCTCTGGACTTTCTCCAGTACTGCGATGTCTGGTGGGCCCAAAACTCCACAACTCCAGATGAGGCCTCACCAGTGTGTTATAAAGCTTGAGCAGAACCTCCTGTGACTTGTACTCCACATGTCAAGGCGCTATATAACTGGACATTCTGTTAACCTTCTTAATGGCTTCTGAACACCATCTAGCAGTTGATAGTTTGAGTCCACTATGACTCCTAGATCCTTCTCATGAAGTGGACTCTCAATTTTCTGACCTCATAACTCATCCCCTGTAGCCCTGGACTTAGTCCAGAAAAGAGCGACTTGGCTTTCTCCAGTGCTGCTATGTCTGGTGGGCCCAAAACTTCAGGACTCCAGATGAGGCCTCACCAGTGTGGTATAAAGCTTGAGCAGAACCTCCTGTGACTTGCACTCCACACGTCAAGGCGCGATATAACCGGACATTCCGTTAGCCTTCTTAATGGCTCCTGAACACTGTCTAGCAGTTGAAAATGTCGTGTACACTACAACTCCTAAATCCTTCTCATTAAGCGTATTTTCGATTTTCAGACCTATCGTGTATTAACCTCACATTTTTACTTCTAATACTTTATATTTCCTTACTTTTTCTAGTCCTGCTCTGTCCTTTTTGCATCCTGGAGACCAAAACTGCACACAGAACTCCAGAGGAGGTCTAAGTGGTGTAGTAATAATAACAACAACAATAATAATACATTTATATAGCGCCTTTCCCATGTGTTACAATGTTTCAGCAGACCCTCCTGTGACTTGTACTCCACACATCAAGGCACTATATAACCTGACAATCCGTTAGCCGCCTTAATGGCTTCCGAAATAAAAATCTCCAAAATGTTTTGGTGACCTGAGAGATCGACCTTACTGAGGCCTTCACCTTTCTTTATGTGGCGTGATGGCGGCTTGTTTCGGGTCTCATTATTGTTTGGCTGCTAATTAAAGAAAAACAATTAACTTAATTAAAAACAAAGGCAAAATAAGTTAAATTAAGAAGATGGCTAGAATGAAAACCTGCAGCCACTGCGGCCTTCCAGGCCCAGAGTTCGACACCCCAGTCTTAGAGAGAGTCAAGGCTGGGGGGCTTTTTAAAGACAGGGCCTGTTAAAATGCATCGTGTGATTTTGGGCTTTTGTCACATCATGTGGTGCTACTTGTTTTAAAACAGCATCGTCATTATTCATTTAGTGAAATCGGATATCCTAGCTGGCATACAAAAATCAAAGACCAAGCCAAACAAACTTGAGTCATTGGTCGCATTTTCTGTTAAATAAAAAGGATAAGGAAAGGTCTGGAATCTACTAGCAAAGTTAAAAATGCACAATATTTGGAAACCCGACTGGAAATCTTGAATGAAACAAGCAGTACACCTACTGCTACCTTTGACTCCTGCACTCTTTATCACATTATGACTCCTGCACTCTTTAGCACATTATGAAACTTCTTTATTACCGTGGTGAAAAACAAAGAAACCGCAGCTTTGCTGGTTAGCGTGTGACAAACCAGTTCTATTCAAAGAAGGGAAAGAAAAGAAAAAAAGAACCTTCCCCTCATCCCACTTAACTACATGTCTGAATGAATGGTTACAATTATGGGATAAATGTACACTACACCATTCTTTCTTGCAGATTTACAATGGATTCAAGAATGCAGGCGGCTGGTAAAACAATGACACGATAAATGTGAAAGCTAAAACGTTGGGCAATGAGCAGGATGAAGGCCGTAATTAACAAACAATTGTACTCCGCTAGTCGGCCTACAGGAGGGAGGTGGACACTCTGGGGTCATGGTGTGAGGACAACAACCTCAACGCAGACAAGAAGGAGGAGACGATAGTGAACATGAGGAAGGTGAGGAGACCTCACTGTTCATCCGAGGGCTTGAAGTGGAGAGGGGTGAGCAGCTTTAAATACCTGGGTGTCTACATCAGTGAGGACCTCACTTGGACACTTTCTTCAAGTGGGCTCAACAGCGGCTGTACTTTTTGAGAAGGCTGAGGAAGTTTGGTATGTCGACGAAGATCCTCGGCAACTTTTACAGCTGCATTGTTGAGAGCATCTTGACCAGCTGCATCACCGTGTGGTACGGCAACACTACTGCTATGGACCGCAACCGCCTGCAGAGAGTGGTAAAGACTGCGGAGAAGATCAACCGGGACTCCACTGCCCTCTCTGCAGAGCATCTCCAACTGCAGAGTCCGCAGGAGAACGGCCTTGACTCACCTGGTCACACTTCTACCCTCAGGCAGGAGGTAGACACGTATGAAATTCAGGACTTCCAGGCTAAAGAACTCTTTCTTCCCCAAGGCCATTAGACTCCTAAATGACTGACTGGAGTTTAAAACTGTGGTCCACCTCATTCTATCGACCTCACACAATTGTATTGGACTTGTCCATCACACACCTACCTGCACATTACACTTTATACTTCTGTTTTTATACTTTATGCTGTTATCCGTTACTTATTATCTATTTACTACTTATTATTTACAGTATGTTTATCTTCATACGTTGGTTTGTTAACCACTGGCATTTGGTGTGGACAGCAAAGAAAGATTTTCATTATACAGGGAAATGTGTTTCCTTACTGTGCACAGGACAATAACCTTTGAACTTAAACAAAATGCTGGCCCCTAGACAA
Source organism: Erpetoichthys calabaricus (assembly GCF_900747795.2). Lineage (NCBI taxonomy): Eukaryota > Metazoa > Chordata > Cladistia > Polypteriformes > Polypteridae > Erpetoichthys > Erpetoichthys calabaricus. The sequence goes on along the minus strand of NC_041408.2, from coordinate 7,166,856 downwards.
TTTGCCACCGAAGATGACCGCCTAACTCGCCTACGTGGTAGAGCTTGTCCTGTTGTGACCCCTGATGACAATAGACAGGCTGCGGTGGGTTGGCACCCTGCCCTGGATTGGTTCCTGCCTTGTTCCCTGTGTTGGCTGGGAATGGCTCCAGCAGACCCCCCGTGACCCTGTGTTCGGATTCAGCGGGTTGGAAAATTGATGGATGGACAATAGACAGGAAAGTCCAATTTGGAGAGCCAGCATAAAAAAAGGAGCAAAAAGAAAGCCACCCAAACACACTTAGAATGAAGATAATACCCTTGGGAAACCCAACCTTAGAAATAAAAAGGCTAATGCTTCCCTTTTCCTGAAGCCACCAAAAAGAATGAATTTGCTTCTTTCCCCTGCCGACCTTTCCAAGTAAATTAATGATTAAACCACTAGAACAGTTCACACTAAGGGCAGCCATATCAAAAGTTACCAAGCAGCATTGTTCACAGTTACAGGATTCAGATTCCATTGGAACTGGGAGATCAGAATCGGAGCTAATGGTTGAAAATTTCAACTGCAATGTCGTCATGAGTTGGGATTTCCTACACGGAAACTCTGGGCTAATCGGTCAAGTCTGACTTTGTCCAAATTCGCATTATGATGCACAGTCCAACATGGTGACAAACGCTGGGAACTTCATGAACGTTTGTCTATTAGCACTCCCATCTATGCAGGTCTCATTAAAGCAGTCGTACACACGGCCCTGTCCGACTTCTTTCTGTGGACATGTTGCTGCCGTGTTTGGATAAAGAGTAGAATTTTTTTTATTGTCATTATGAATGCACACAACGAAATTTTTTGTTGGTAGGACTCGGCTTCAAAGCAGAATACTTAAAACACACTCACTCACTCAGTCAGTCACTCATGTCCATCCGAAGCCGAATGCGCAGTCACCTTCTGTGCCACCGCCCGAAAAAACCTTACGAGACCGAAATCCAACCCAAACATCGCGGCAGGTGGCGGATTTAGCCTACGCATTATACAACTGTCTTCAACAGGTACATTCATGATTTAAACATTTCAAAGTTCGTCTCACTTCTAACTTATACAAATGCCTCCAAAGAGAAAATTTGCTTCATCCGACGAACGTCCGTCCGAAGCCGAACGTGCAGTCGCCTTCTGCGCATCCAACTCCAACATCGCGGCAGCCGGCGGATTTAGCCTACGCATTATACAACGGTCTTCAACAGGTACATTCAGGATTTAAACATTTCAAAGTTCGTCTCACTTCTAACTTATACAAATGCCTCCAAAGAGAAAATTTGCTTCATCCGACGAACGTCCGTCCGAAGCCGAACGTGCAGTCGCCTTCTGCGCATCCAACTCCAACATCGCGGCAGCCGGCGGATTTAGCCTACGCATTATACAACGGTCTTCAACAGGTACATTCAGGATTTAAACATTTCAAAGTTCGTCTCACTTCTAACTTATACAAATGCCTCCAAAGAGAAAATTTGCTTCATCGCGGCAGGCGGCGGATTTAGCCTACGCATTTCGGATTATTCTGAAATCCCAAATCCTTCCGCCCAGGCGTAGGATATTAGCCCCGATCACAGCCAACCCTCACACTCAAAATAATACGCAAAAACATATTATTAAGTACTTTCAGCGGGAGAGTGATGTGAAGGTGAAAGTTAAAGATGGGCCACATCAAGGGAAATTACTACCAAACAGTGAGAGTGTCTTCACAAAAAATGTAGTTGCATACTGACAGGCCCCCAGTATACAAACAAAAAACGTTGTCATAGATAGCATGTCTTTAAGTGTACAGTATTTTTTGCCGTGGTAAAGTCATACATATCCCAAACCTCTTAGTTAATTATCATTACTTACATCACTTTATTTATTTCTTACTTATCATTTGTTCTTCATACACTACTGACACAAACTCGTGCCCGTTTCATCTTACGTTTTCGAAACGGGCTTTTTGTCTAGTAAGAAGTATAAAAGACAGCAGCAATAAAACATCAAGTCCAGACTTTTCCTGAGGTAGTACGCCTACCATGGGAGGATTATGAGGGAAAGTGCGTGTGCACATCTACAAGGGGGCAGGTTAGGGGTACATGTACAGTTAGGTCCATAAATATTTGGACAGAGACGTTTTTCTAATTTTGGTTCTGTACATTACCACAATGAATGTTAAATGAAACAACTCCGATGCAGTTGAAGTACAGACTTTCAGCTTTAGTTCAGTGGGGTGAACAAAACGATTGCATAAAAATGTGAGGCAACTAAAGCATTTTGTGAACACAATCCCTGCATTTCGGGGGCTCAAAAGTAATTTGACAAATTAAATAACTGGAAATCAAATGTTCATTTCTAACACTTGGTTGGCAATGACAGCCTGAAATCTTGAACTCCTGGACATCACCAGATGTTGGGTTTCCTCCTTTTTATTGCTCTGCCAGGCCGTCACTGCAGCGGCTTTCAGTTGCTGTTTGTTTGTGGGCCTTTCTGTCTGAAGTTTAGTCTTCAACAAGTGAAATGCCTGCTCAATTGGGTTAAGATCAGGTGACTGACTTGGCCATTCCAGAATTTCCACTTCTTTAACATGAAGAGTGCTGGGCTGAGAACACAACCCTGTGGCGTGCCTGTGTGCAAAACCAGTGTGGCTGATGTACAATCTCCAATTCTAACCACCTGAGGCTGTGAGAAAGTCCCTGATCCAGAGACACAACGATGTGGACAGACCCAGATTATAAAGCTTTTGTACCAGCTTGTCTGGGATTACGGTGGTAAACGCTGAACTAAAAAAATCGACGAACAGCATCCTAACATAAGTGCACAAAATACCAGACAATGTGTTGCTCAGCAGTCGTCTGTATTCCAAAAGAGCAAACAATAATAAAAAAAAAGCAGCTTTACTGGAGACATCTGTATTGGTTTTCCAAATGTTTGACAGGAACGGGTGTGACGTCACTCCCAGGTCCAACATCCCATCCCTGAGATAAAGGAATGCATGCATTATCTGATCCCGTTATTTAAAGAATGGCTTCTGGAACAGAGCACAACTCACAGTAAACAAGATAATGGACTGCTCTCGCTTCTGCAGTCATGTGAAGTACCGTGTTAGCCATTATGAATGTAGAGAAAAGCCAAGCAAAATGGCACCTTTTATTGGCTAACTAAAAATTACAATATGCAAGCTTTCGAGGCAACTCAGGCCCCTTCTTCAGGCGAGATGTAATCAAAAAGTTTACATCTTGCCTGAAATTGGGGCCTGAGTTGCCTCGATAGCTTGCATATTGTAATCTTTGTAGTTAGCCAATAAAAGGTGTCATTTTGCTTGGCTTTTCTCTGCAGTCATGTGACAATTTTTCCTTTTAAAAAGGAAAGAGTTTGGGGGGTGGGGGGGGGGGGGGGGGGGGGGGGGGGGGGTCACTGGGTCTGAGCTTTCCTCCCACCAGCAACAGACATACTCTCGGGATGACAGACTTGGCTTAATGGATGCGTTTGCACATGTGCGGTCGTGGGGGTCATTTCCCTTTAACTTTGGTTATTCTGCTCTTAGGTTTCCTTCTTGTCTGATTAAGCTTCGGTTACCTTTACAATGTTAGTTCACAAGGAGGACAAACACTGGAATAAAATATTTATGTTGAGGTTTGGAGGAGTTATGGGTAATGCAAACAAGTTGGACAATGTATACACCGCGGAACATTCAGGTGCGTGCAGCGACAAAGTGAACCGATGTGAAAGTTGGAGGAAGTAAATAAAATTTAAAAAGTTCCATAAATCCGCCGTTATATTTTTGCTTATTAAAAGAGAGTTTTATAGTAGTAGCGATAAGAGAATGCAATTCCATGTATTAGCAGGCCACATTAAATATTTGCTTTTTTTACGGCACATGACAATGGAGTTCAAAGTGGCGTACGGAGAGGCTCGTGGCAGCTCAGGGTCTTTCAAACATAACAGATTACAATTCAAGTGATGCGACAATGGCATCCACTGATGTCTGTTAGTGGTCCGGGGAGTCTAAGAAACCTGAACAACAATAAGTCACAAACATTTTTAAAAAGTATATTCAGAGCTGTATCCAATAATTAGCAACTGAAACAAATCTGTTAATACAAAAAACAACTAATATTACCCTATGAACGGAGAAATGGAACTACAATAAGTTCTCCCATTGAGTTATAAATAAGGAAAAGCTGGGAAAGGAGTGGAGGTCTTGTATAAACGGGAATATGAAGGGTACACAGCGGGTAGGAAGATCAGAGGCCCGTCACGAATGTTAGCATATATTACAAGACGGGCCCCCCCTGAGTGCCAGAGATCGGGGGCTAAAGCTACTCAAGCCTCCCACCTCCAGACACCATTTTTAAAACCCGTCCTTTGTATCATGGAGGACAGCTGCCCCTTTCCCAGGTTATTATTTGCTGTATATACTCATGTACAAGTCGGGTCTTGAAACCTGAAAAGATCATAAAATCAGACCCCGACTTCAAAAATGTGACTATTTATTTATTTATTTTTTTACATCTTCTTGCCTCCTCCAATCTCTCATCAGCTTCTCAGGTGCACCAAAAGTTTGTTGCAGCAGCACAGTTACCAGTTTTTTTTCGCCATTCCAACGACTTTTCATTTAAAATCAGCTTCATATTTTCCATCGTAGATGATGGATGCTCTTACGATAAAGGTGTACGAGGGTGTGAGATACCAAAAAAAAAAAAAAAAAAACACACACAAAACAGTGCAAACGTCGCTTCGGAATAGTTTGGGTATCACCGTGTGGTCACACAGGCATGAGAAAGAGAGAAACTGGGAAAGGAGTGGGGGTATTGTATAATGGGAATATGAAGGGTACACAGCAGGCAGGCAGGTGAGAGGCCCGCCACAACTGTTAGCATATATTATGAGGGGGGCCCGAGTGCCAGAGACCAGGGGCTCAGAGAGAGAGAGAGAGGGAGGGGTTATTAGCACACACTGATACAGCGCATTGCCACACCCACATACAAAAAAGGCCGTGTGCTCCATGGTTACTCCCTCAGGTGGGCGGGCGTTAGCATATCACAATCTCTTGGACCAATAGCAAGAGTTTTTCACATTTGACTTAGAATTTCTGGTATTTTATAATGTCGAACGTATATGTTAAAATCAAATCCCGACTTATCCCTGAGAATATACAGTACCTGTGGATTGAAAATGTTGATTCTTCACAATAATAATCTACAGATAATATTGTCTAATCAATTCAGTGTCACATGCTTATATAATTGCTTTTGCCTTCCATTTATTTCGAGAAGTGACTCTTTTCCTGTACTTTTATTAGTTAGCTTACCTAAAGCACCAGGGGCCTCATGTATAAACGGTGCGTACGCACAGAAATGTTGCGTACGAACCTTTCCACGCTCAAATCGCGATGTATAAAACCTAAACTTGGCGTAAAGCCACACACATTTCCACGGTAACTCATACCTTGGCGTACACAATTTCTCCGCTCGGTTTTGCAGACTGGCAGCACCCAGCGTCAAAGCAGTGCTACTGTTCCTGTGTGGTCACCCTTTCTTAGATCCACATCCACGGCGGCGGCTTTATCAAATACACTGAAATTAACCGCATATCGTTCATAAATTTAATGCATCCGATTGTAATTAACCTGTAACAATATAATGGTCCACAGAAAGGTCAAACTACTGTTCCTGTGTGCTCATCCTTTCTTTCTTAGCTCCACATTCCTGACGCGGCTTTATAAATGCACTGAAATTAACTGCATATTGTTTATTAGTGTAATGCATCTGATTGTAATTAACCTGCAGCAATATAATGGGCCAGGGAATAGCCATAGTATTCCAAATACCAGAACTGCTTTAGCGTTGTTACACTCACTGCATCTTCTTCTTCTTTCAGCTGCTCCCGTTAAGGGTTGCCACAGCGGATCATCTTTTTCCATATTACTCTCACTGCACCACTCAGAGTATTTATATCACTGTATCTGAGTGTGAATCACAGCAGCAGATGATCGGAAAGAGAATTATCGGTATACAGTTTCAAGTACACACTACCTCAACCACGGCAAAAAGCGTCAAAGCCTTTCCTGTACGGACTTCGCGTTTCAGAAACAGTTTCATCCCAAGAACTATAAATGCACTCAATCACCTCACTGTAAACTTACACTACAGTTATAATATTGCACAACCTGCGCTACTTTATAAAGCGCGTATGATGACAATATCATTTTTAAGATGAAATGCAGCAAAATATGTTGCTTATAGTATACAGATAAAACTTAAACAATCTGTATTGTTAATAATTAAACATGTGAGGACACGGTGCCGCAGCGATTAGCTAGTTCAAGGATAGCTCCTGCCTTGCGCTGTATTCTTGCTGGTGCTGACGCGACACTGGAAGGATAGACGAATAGAATAATTAAACATGTACTACGAAGATATTTCAATGTTCCTTAAAAGTTTTGAAGAATCGGCGTTCTAAGCTTACAAATGGCTTAACGTCTATTACAGAGCTGATTGTGTGGCGATTGGAGAAAGAAAAGTATTGACAGGAATTGGAGGTCAGTACGTTTGAAAGAGACAGTACTTCTGTAATAAATTATTTCATCAAAGGTCGCACATGGTGCAGCAAGCCTCTTGCGTGAGATATGAACAATCACTGCGCCACCGTGTTCCCATGTTTAATAACATGCTTTCATTCCTATCATCATGAAAATGATATCACGTATACATCTCAGTATTTTAATTATTCAGAGAGCTGTAATATCACAAATGTAATGCATTCTGTGTCCTGTCGGAGAAAGAGAAAGAACGGAAGCACGTAGTGATTCACACACATAGAGCACATAGAAGATCAAACACAGAACAAAGCATTTAACATGCTACTTGAGAAACTAGTAAAATAAACGTTTAAGATGAAGTTTCTGATGTTCTACTTTAATGGCAAAATAAACTACGTGATTAAAGTGGAAATTTCGAGATTAAAGTTGACATTTCCTGCTTTTTTCCCCACGGTGTGCCTATTTTTTTGTCTGTACCCTAATACGCTTTCATATGACACTCAGACGGTGGGCTACGACTCGCCTTTTCACAGCGACTTTGATATGTGATTTCTTTATTTCGGGCACTGTGCGACTTTGTGAATTTGATCTTTCGAGTTTTTCCGACACTCTGTCACTCGATCATCTTTCTTTTGTTGATTATACCACTGTTTAAACCAACAAATAGTACGTTTTTCCTTTGCCTCCACTTGGTATTCGCTGAAATTCTTATATTTTCCCCCGTTCTTTTCCCATTGTCTTTTCACAGAAGGCTATTTATATTGATTTGCATATTCAAAGAGGCGTAATTCTGGGAGGAGTTGGGGCGGGACAGAAGGCGCATGCACGTGCGTTTCTTTTTTCGCAAATCGGGATTTATGTAGTAGAAGAACGTGAAAGTATGCGTGCGCACAGATTCCTGCATCTGGATTTTTCTGTGCGTACGCACAATCCCGCTTTTGTGCTTACGCCATGTTATAGTGTGAGTTCTACGCACGGCCTTATACATGAGGCCCCAGGAGAGGGCACGGGTATGCCCATTCACTCTGCCCGGTGTACGACTCACACTGGGCCTCTGAGTGAAACATATAACAAGCAACTGCTCTTAGGGTCCAATTCAAAATGGTCAACTCATTCCTAGTTGAGGTGGCACCGAATGTTACCCCGCACCAAGATGGACGAGCTCGCAAATTCGCCAATGCTTGTCAGTGGGAGGTTTTGACATTTTAAAACTTTGTAGAGCATGCAATCTCATTTGAGGTATCTGAATGAGAAATGGAACTGTGTCGATCAATTTATTGGAAGATGAAGCGGGCCGGGTGGCACAGTGGGTATCACTGATGCCTCGCAGTAAGGAGACCTGGGTTCGCTTCCCGGATCCTCCCTGTGTGGAGTTTGCATGTTCTCTCCATGTCTGCATTGGTTTCTTCCCACAGTTCACAGACATGCAGTTTAGGTGCACTGGCGAATCTAAATTGTCCCCTAGTGTGTGCTTGGTGTGTGTGTGTGTGCCCTGCGGTTTGTTTCCTGCCTTGTGCCCTGTGTTGGCTGGGATTGGCTCCAGCAGACCCCCGTGACCCTGTGTTCGGATTCAGCGGGTTGGAAAATGGATGGGTAACCAATAAATGCATGCGAGGTAAAACACGTTTTTGAAATTCTCCAACTTAAACTTCAAAGCCTTCTGACATATCACCTGCGTACATATATTCAATCTATTCACCTTTCCGTTATTTCTCCCAGTAATAATTTCTCTTTGTTTGTGCTAATGCCATCTTTACTTTGTTTTGACACTGTCATTTTTTTCTGCTTTCATATTCTGTATCTTGCTCTGAATTTGTTTCGCACCTACCTTTTTTGGGGCCTTTTGAATTCCAGTTTTCATTATCTCTAACCTGACAAAGTCATTAAAACACGTGTCTCACGGACCTCATTTAAAAGATTCAGCATATTTGGACTCGAAAGATTCCAAATATTCTTTTTACAGAAGTTCTGAAATAAAAGTGAAACTAATGAAATAGCAATAATTCAACAACAAAAAAAAAAATCTTAAAAAAGTGTGTCCGGAAAACCAAACACGGGGGTTGGCGAGCAAAGCCCCCTAGTTATTTAATATTTATACACACACACACATACACGGAGATGAATAAGCACTTTATTAATGCTTTGTAAGTGTTATTCAGACCAAAAGAAGCCTTTATTAAAAGGTCTTATTACAGAAAGGGTAAGTGAGTAATAGGCACATCTGAAGTGTTAAGTGGCCATTCCATCTTAAATCAAGGTTTATGGAGTCCAATTACTTACTTAAACTAACGTCTGACATTGGAAATTTTAATTTAGGCTTTAAAACGCACACAAGTGTGAACGTACGCACCTCCTTATTAGGAACTCCCGCTTATCTGTTCAATTATCTAATCAGCCAATCGTGTGGCAGCAGCACAATGCATAAAATCCAGCACAAACCGGTCAGGAACGTCAGTTAATGATTAAATAATTGTAAAAGTGATTTCCAGAATTTCCAACCTGGTATGATAGGTTGGTACCAGGTGGGCTGGTTTGAGTGTTTTAGGAAGTGCTGGTCTCCTGGGATTCACACACAGCTGTCTGTAGAGTTTACTCAGGATGGTGCAGTGAGAAGTCAAGCAAAATGACCCCCTTTTATTGGCGAAATAAAAAGATTACAATATGCAAGCTTTTGAGGCAACTCAGGCCCCTTCTTCAGGCGAGATGTAATCTACTCAGGATGGTGCAAAAAAAAAAAACAACAAAACAAATCCAGTAAGTGGAGGTTCTGAGAACAGAAACGTCTGGTTCATGAGAGGGGGTCAAAGAAGAATGGCCAGAAAGGCTGTGGTGAGCACAAAAGCACAACAGGTTCAAATCTTGAGGTGGATGGGCTACAACAATAGAAGACCACCATGGAACACTGTGGGGTTTGGGGGCAGGGGGGGAATTGTAACCTAATCAGATGAATCTCAGTTTCTGCTGAGGCATGCAGACATTGGTGCCAACACCATGAATCTGCATTGTTTCAACAGTCCAGGCTGGCATTGGTGGTGTAATGGTGGCAGGGAGGGTGGAGACGCACTTTCTTGGCATCACGTGAATGTCACAACCTACCCGAGCATCGTTGCTGACCATGAGCATCCCCTTCAAGGCCACAATTTACCCACCTAAAAGGTGTATTACTGTACATGTTAGAAGTGACCATGTCACAAGCACACTGGTTGTTTCATGAGCATGACAAGGACTCCAGTTTTCTTCAGTAGTCTTCCCAGTCACCGGATTTGAACCTGATAGAACAGGAGAACGTGCAAACCTGCAGGAATTGTGCAATGCAATCACGTCAACATGGGCCAGAATCTTAAAGGAATCCATGCCACAAAGAACGGAGGTAGTTTTGAGGGAAAAAGGAGGAGGTCCGGCCCAGTAGTACTAGTATAGTGGTCCTAAGAATTTCATCAGCAAGTGTATACATACTTTCACAAGTAGTGTTCTGAACCTGGAAATGTTTCGGGAATTTTGTACTTTAGGATTGCAAATCTGTCCACTAGAGGGGGATATTACTGTCAAAACCCTGGCTAGTAAAAGGAGCCAACGGAATCAAAAGGTTATCACTGCACAAAAACACAAGAAGCTCCATGGAGAACAAATGGCAAAAAGGAGTGGCCTGAAATGGCAAGGCAATCCAAGGCACACAAATCCAAATCCAAAGCAAAGTCAACCAAATTAAAAAAAAAATAATAAAGGATCACAGTTTCAAAATTAAAAAAAAAAAAAAAATCCAGAAAATGACAAAAAGCCCCAAAACTCCCCACTCCATAGCACATTCGAGATGAACCACCGGTAGCTGTGGGAAACCCTCACCTTTCCAAGGGCTGATTGTTGTCCTTGGCAGTGATGGGCAGGTGGTCTGACCTCTCAGGGGACCACCCATAAAACAAAAGGCATCGATACACAGAAAGTCAAATACAAATAAATGAAATACAAACAAAAGAACCAAAAATGGAACAAAGATGACAAAGCAAACACCTGAACCTGGCTGAAATATAACCAGGAGCTTTCCAGTATGCATGCATTTATATATTATATTGAAAAAAAAAAAAAAAAAAAAGAATATATATATATATATTTTATATACACACACATATATAGGGTTGGCACCCTGCCTGGGATTGGTTCCTGCCTTGCGCCCTGTATTGGCTGGGATTGGCTACAGCAGACCCCCATGACATTGTGTTTGGATTCAGCAGGTTGGAAAATGGATGGATTGAGATATATATATATATATATATATATATATATATATATATATATATATATATATATATATATATATATATATATATATATATATATATATATATATACACACACACACACACACATATACACACACACTTCAAGGACACTATCAGGACATTGACAAGTTAAGCAATACCACTCCACACCAACAGAGGGCACAACTGCCAACACCTCCCATTTCATCCAGTGTCTTGAATATCAGCAGGAAGCCAACTGACATCCCTTACTTCACATCCATTAAGTTCAGAGAAGGGTCTGGCTGCTGACCTCCAAAATTCAGCCAATTAGATTGCAGGTTTATGTCCCTTGGTTTACTCGACAGTCAATGTTGGAGTCAGATAACTGAATCTGGCATAACTCACAGCACCACCACCAATATAACGTCAAGCAACAACCTCCTCAACAGAGCAGAGCTCTGGGGTCGGCAGCTGGACTGTATTGCAGGTTCGAGCCCATTCTAGGATGTCCACTTCATAACACAGCCAATGAAGAAGAGCAAACGTTTACTTTCGGACCCACAACTGAGGGTGCTGGACCTCCTGCTCACAGTCCTATTACGGTGCCGGATTGTGGGTGCAGTCATTTTTGACTGGAGTATCGCTTGCTTTCGTTTTCCGTGATTTAAAAAGGATTTCACTCAAGGGGTGCTCGGCTCTTTATCCTTCCCCAAATTTATTAATCTTACTATTTTATATACATATACACACACAAATGTACAGTACACACACTTGCAGGAAGTGTGGTGTATCGGTTAAGGTTTTGGACTTTAAACCCCCTAAGGTTGGGGATTCAAAATCCACTGCCGACAATATGTATGACCCTGAGCAGGTCACTTCACCTGCCTGCAGTCCAATTACATTAATAAAATAAAAATTGGAACCAATTGCAGCTCAAATGTAAGTCAGCTTAGAAAAAGGTGTGAAACAAATAGAAATAATATAATGTGTCTACACCATGGCCACATCACAAACAATGATTAAGCTTAGGCAGACAGTGTGGCACAGCAGTTAAGCCTTTAAAAAGTCAAATCCTGAGGCAGTGGGTTCAAATCCCACTTCTGACACCTGCCTGTGCTACAACGAAAAAAGGATTGGAAAAATTTGGTATCTCAAATGCTGTCACTGTGGATAAAGGTGTCAGCCAAATAAAAAGTATTATTATTAATCACACCCAGAGTACACATATATAAGTTATCCTAAAAGCCTTGTACCCAATGCTTGTGCAAACATGCATATTATTTATATTAAATAAATTTATGTATAAATAATCTACACAGAGATGCACACACACGATAGCTGAAACCTTGCACCCTATATTGCAGGGATAAGCCTCCAGCTTCACACATCAGGAAATGGATGGATGGATGGATAAGAATATCCAAATATATGAGCGTCTAATATGTAATTCCTGCTTTGTGGCCTGTGTTCCTGGGATAGGCTCCAGCTTCCCGAGACCCTCCACTGAATTAGCTCCGTTGTACAATGGATGGAATACATACGGACACGTACATAAACTGGCACACATACACAGATTAAAGACGTAAGGCATACGTTATGTTATATAAACCATTTACACCTATATCACACAAATTCCTAATTCCACATCATCAAGTATATACGCACATGCTTTGTGAACAGTTCAGCCATGAATATTCCGAAACTGGGTTCCCCCCCCCATGCAGAAGCGGACAGAATGCTTTAGGGTCCTCCCGATATTTCAACGCGCCGCTTACCGTGAATATGATGATCCTTTTACAGCCTTCCGACTTGTTTGATCGCCCTTTTGGACTTTCCCCTTGTCTGCTTTCTCCACCGGTTAAGGACATGTCCACCGAGTCCTCTGCTGCCGGATTCATTCCTCCTTTCTTACGATTTTCCATCTGCGGCTCACTGCGGGGTCCCCGACAGACACTCGAAAGCTTCGCCTTCTCCTTCTAGTTTCGGATTTGTAGGCAGGCTCTCCCGTCCTGTGTAACTTTCCTTATTTTTTCCCCCCCTTTCCACTCCCTCCTCCTCCTCCTCCGTCTGCTGGCGGCTGTAGGTAAACACAGCAGATGCGGGGTGGGCGTTCCTAGCGAGCTCTTGACTTGCCTGTGGAGCGCCCGGCTGCCCTTCTTTGGTCAGTTCAGTTCTGCTCACCTTGCTTTCTTATATAGCGCTCTTGCCGGGGCCGTTTGCAAGATGGTTTCAAAACTTTACTCCGGCAATATTTCGGGAAAGAATCAGTTAATTGAGAAATCTGCATGCTTTGTTTCACTTAATTTTTTTTTTTTTTTACGAGTTTGTAGAAGTTCACTATCTCCTGTCCATTTTTTTCTGGTAAGGGTCAGCGGTAGCGAAGCGCTCTCCCCCCTCATGTGTTGTTATGCATGTAATCCGTTTCGTTTGAAGTCCGTGCCAAATAAGGTGAATTTCCCTGACTTTGTAACAACAACAAAAACTAATTGAATAGCAGCGGGAGGGTGTGATCGGTAGATGGCTAAACTCCCAAAACGAATCCCAGCATGCAGTTAAAAGCGTCACGTGACGAAATGTAACCAGGTGACAGCAATGAGAAGTCACCCTAATTAAAAATATATCAATTTATCGGCAAGCCAGCTGCAAATCCAAACACCGATGTGGTGCCGCCTCCTTTCCCCCCAGCCAATCAGATCTTTAATGGGAGCCGCAGGAGAGAATCACCTGGCTGCCTTCTAATCGGTGAGCTCAGTCGATTAGACGCGACTCCTACAGGTGGTTGTCGCTATAAAAGCTGCAGGTATCCGGTTCTTTGAGGTCGAATTCAGTTTTATTGTCCCAATAGTGTCTATTAGCCAGCAAATTTTACAGGTGAAACGTTACCTTTTTGGGGGGGGGGACGGACGGACGCGGAGTAGTGGCTTTGTGGCTAAGGATCTGTGCTGGCATCCCGAAGGTTGCCGGTTCGAATCCTCGTCACTGCCAAAATAGATCCTACTCTGCTGGGCCCTTGAGCAAGACCCTTAACCTGTAATTGCTCCAGATGCACTTTACAATTGCTGACCCTGCACTCTGACCCCAAAGGGTATGCGAAAACTAACAAATTCCTAATACAAGAAATTGTACAAAAAAAAAAAAAGTAAGACACTATTCATGACTTAACCCCCCTTATGTCAAAATTCAACATATCCATTGATTAGCATCAGACTTTGCCATCATATGAATTTGTGACGGGACGGGGTTATAAAACTGATCATCGCCAGTGAAGAATTCACAACAAAATGCATGGGTGAGAAAGAAATTCACAGTGCGTGAGAGTCTTCACAAGCTCCTTAAACACACTGAGGGAGCCAGAATTGCGGATGGCGGGTGACGGCTTGTTCCATCAGACAGAAGATCCACATGAAAAGAATCTCAATTGACATTTGATGCCACCCAGAGGTGGGGACACCAGGTGCTTTTCATCATCACCAGACTTGAGTGGGTGAGAAGAAGAGTAGGACCTCACAAGTGCCATCATATACAGTGCATCCGGAAAGTATTCACAGCGCATCACTTTTTCCCCATTTTGTTATGTTACAGCCTTATTCCAAAATGGATTAAATTCATTTTTTTCCTCAGAATTCTACACACAACACCCCATAATGACAACGTGAAAAAAGTTTACTTGAGGTTTTTGCAAATTTATTAAAAATAACAAAACTGAGAAATCCCATGTCCATAAGTATTCACAGCCTTTGCTCAATACTTTGTTGATGCACCTTTGGCAGCAATTACAGCCTCAAGTCTTTTTGAATATGATGCCACAAGCTTGGCACACCTATCCTTGGCCAGTTTCGCCCATTCCTCTTTGCAGCACCTCTCAAGCTCCATCAGGTTGGATGGGAAGCGTCGGTGCACAGCCATTTTAAGATCTCTCCAGAGATGTTCAATCGGATTCAAGTCTGGGCTCTGGCTGGGCAACTCAAGGACATTCACAGAGTTGTCCTGAAGCCACTCCTTTGATATCTTGGCTGTGTGCTTAGGGTCGTTGTCCTGCTGAAAGATGAACCGTCGCCCCAGTCTGAGGTCAAGAGCGCTCTGGAGCAGGTTTTCATCCATGGTGTCTCTGTACATTGCTGCTGTCATCTTTCCCTTTATCCTGACTAGTCTCCCAGTCCCCACAGCATGATGCTGCCACCACCATACTTCACTGTAGGGATGGTATTGGCCTGGTGATGAGCGGTGCCTGGTTTCCTCCAAACGTGACGCCTGGCATTCACACCAAAGAGTTCAATCTTTGTCTCATCAGACCAGAGAATTTTCTTTCTCGTGGTCTGAGAGTCCTTCAGGTGCCTTTTGGCAAACTCTAGGCGGGCTGCCATGTGCCTTTTACTAAGGAGTGGCTTCCGTCTGGCCACTCTACCATACAGGCCTGATTGGTGGATTGCTGCAGAGATGGTTGTCCTTCTGGAAGGTTCTCCTCTCTCCACAGAGGACCTCTGGAGCTCTGACAGAGTGACCATCGGGTTCTTGGTCACCTCCCTGACTAAGGCCCTTCTCCCCCGATCGCTCAGTTTAGATGGCCGGCCAGCTCTAGGAAGAGTCCTGGTGGTTTCGAACTTCTTCCACTTATGGATGATGGAGGCCACTGTGCTGCATTGGGACCTTCAAAACAGCAGAAATTTTTCTGTAACCTTCCCCAGATTTGTGCATCGAGACAATCCTGTCTCGGAGGTCTACAGACAATTTCTTTGACTTCATGCTTGGTTTGTGCTCTGACATGAACTGTCAACTGTGGGACCTTCTATAGACAGGTGTGTGCCTTTCCAAATCAGGTCCAGTCAACTGAATTTACCACAGGTGGACTCCAATGAAGCTGCAGAAACATCTCAAGGATGATCAGGGGAAATAGGAGGCACCTGAGCTCAATTTTGAGCTTCATGGCAAAGGCTGTGAATACTTATGTACATGTGCTTTCTCAGTTTTTTTATTTTTAATAAATTTGCAAAAATCTCAAGTAAACTTTTTTCACTTTGTCATTATGGGGTGTTGTGTGTAGAATTCTGAGGAAAAAAATGAATTTAATCCATTTTGGAATAAGGCTGTAACATAACAAAATGTGGAAAAAGTGATGCGCTGGGAATACTTTCCGGATGCACTGTACATGTAGGTGATGATCTGTTGACTGATCTGTAGATAAGCATCAAGGATTTGATCTTAGCATTTTCAGATACAGGGAGCCAATCTAGTGAACTAAAAAGAAGAGTGACATGTGCCCGTATCAGATGGTTGAGCACCAGACGTGCCACTGCATTTTGAATCATCTGCAGTGGTTTGGTGACACATGCCAGTACTCCTGCCAGCAAGGAGCTGCAATAGTCCAGATGCAGGGCCGTCTTAATGTATGGGCACAATTGGCATTGGGGGCATGATATTTCTGATGCCTATGTACTGTTTGTTTCTGTTTTGCTATCAAAACAGGGGCCCCAGCACACTACTTTGCCCCCGGGGGCCTATGATGCTGGTAAGACGGCCCTGTCCAGATGTGACGAGACCAAAGCCTACACCAAGAGCTGAGCTCAATTACTCTGCAAGATATGCTCTGATCTTGGCGAATGCTGAAAAGAGTGAGTCTCCAAGACCGAGAGACCATTGTGACATGGGCAGTGAGTCACATGCGGTCATCGATCACCACCCCAAGGTTTAGTGATAGTAAGCTGAACTGAACAGAGATGGGATTGTGGAATGGACAGACAAGCTGAGATCTTTGTCAGGTTGAGCTGCAGATGGCGTTCCTTCATCCAGGCTGCAATTTCAGTGAGAAATGCAGAGATTAGCTCAATGATGGCGAACCTTTTGGGCTCGGCATGTCAAAAAATTCTGACAATGCCCAACGTGACTCTGCTGGCATGTCACCCACCCAAAAAACATTACATATTCATTTATTTAAATAAATACAGCCCGATACCGTGTGGTACTATGTATTATAAAAGTAAAATTCCTATTGTTCTAGAAACTTTCTAAGTTTATAAGAGCAATGTTATATTTCTCTCCCTATTTTTGGGCCTACCCTCCCTCCTTCCCCCATTATTTTAGGCTTTGTCCAGATTTCTTTTGCTAAGAGGTTGATAGGTAAGGAAGGAAATGTCTCGGATTCTGAAGATGGAAAGCTGACAAAGACCGGCCTTGTTACACTCTCCTATCACTATTGTCCGCACACCGCGTACCGTAAAGATTTCGTGCCACCTATCGTCACAGTGGTGAATAGCATGGAATATAAGACAGTTTTGGGATGGATTAAGAGGGACAGTTGAGACAAATGTAAAACAGCCCACACTTAGAAATGCAGACTAGTGGAACCACGAAGAGAAAACAACCTCAGCACTGCCCTTAGCAGACTCTGTCGAGACAGCATACCGAAATAGTCTTTGAGGTTAATAACTTCCTTATCTCTGCAGCAGTGTTGTTGAACTCACTCCTGGCATAAAATAATTCAACGCACTTCACACAAGCAACAAATACAAAAACTGATTTCACTCAAGGGCGGCACAGTGGCGCAGTGGTAGCGCTGCTGCCTCGCAGTAAGGAGACCTGAGGTTCGCTTCCCGGGTCCTCCCTAGGTGGAGTTTGCACGTTCTCCCCGTGTCTGTGTGGGTTTCCTCCCACAGTCCAAAGACATGCAGCTTAGGTGGATTGGCGATTCTAAATTGCCCTAGTGTGTGCTTGGTGTGTTTGTGTGTGTCCTGCAGTGGATTGGCACCCTGCCCGGGATTGGTTCCTGCCTTGTGCCCTGTGTTGGCTGGGATTGGCTCCAGCAGACCCCCGTGACCCTGTGTTCGGATTCAGCGGGTTAGAAAATGGATGGATGGATGGATATTAAAATTGTGTTGGAATATATCTTTATATTTATTTGTGACTAGCCATCCCATGCAGCTTTGCCCACATAGTAGTGAAACAGGACAGTAAGTTGAGCCCTGCCTGGCTCCCCACTCCTGACATCACGCTTCTTCCTCCCCTCATCCCACAGCCTCTGTCTCGGATTAACGTGAATATATTGCTTCTGTAAGCAAACTCTGATTCTTAGCGTAATGAGAGAAGTCGCAAAATCAACCAGAATGTTCAAGCAAATTCTAGAAAAAAACCCGATCTAAATCCGTTAAGTAGTTCTCTCGTGAAAAGTGAACAAGCATACAGACAGACAGATGTTGGATTTTATATATACAGAGATGTTTATCCCTAGATATTTAAACTTTTAATTGAATGGACAGATTGATTTCCAATCCAGTATGATGTGCTGGAGAACTCACTGGAAAAATCCCTTTTATCCAAATTCATTTTGAATCTAGGTGTCTTTTGAAATTCTTCTAAAGTAATTAAGGCCTAATGGTAAAGATATTTGTGGACCATATCATCTGTGTATAGTGATGTTTTCTGTTTAAGTCCTTCTCTGATAATCCCCTCTATCTCCAATGTATTTAGAAAATAAAAAAGCCAATGGTTCAATTGCTAGTGCAAAAAGCAAAGGTGATAGAGGGCACCCTTGTCGAGTACCACATTTTAGTTTGGAGTAGTCCAAGTTCATATCTCTTGTGGTACATGGCCCAAACACAGACAGGCGGACACCGATGGTTCACCCAACACACATTTATTTACATACTGCATATTTGCAAAAGTGGAGCAAAACCCCTAAACTCCCCCAAAGTCCAGGCCTCACAATACCTTTTACCTCTCTTCTTCAGGCCGCCTTCTTTCCTCTCCTCCAAGACCTTGTCTCGTCCTCCCAACTCCAGCCACTGAACGTAGGGAGGCGGCCCCTTTTATACACACCCGGATGTGCTTCAGGTACCTCCCGATTAGCTCCCGCCGGCACTCCCCAGTGTGGCAGAAGTACTGGCTGTGCACCCGGAAGCACTCCTGGTGTCCCTGGTCTTCTTCCCCCCAGCACTTCCGGGTGTGGCGGAAGTGCTGAGGGTCAGGGCTCTAAAGGCATTGGGGTGCCCCCTGGTGGTGACCACGGGCTCCTATAGGGTTGAACTTCCAAGATCAGTTCCCGTGGTCCCCAAAGCCACCAGGCGGTCGCCCCCACGTGGTCTGGGGGAGGCGTAAGCCCTCCTCCAGTCATCCGGGGTGTCCCGGCTGGGTACCATCCCCAGCCACCTGTGACACTCTCTCTCTCTCTCTCTCTGTATATATATATATAAAATCAAATGTCTGTCAGTCTGTATGTCTGTCTGCTTTTCACGAGAGAACTACTTAATGGATTTAGATCGAGTTTTTTTCTATAATTTGCTTGAACATTCCGGCTGATTTTGCGACCTCCCTCATCACGCTAAGTATCATAGTTCGCTTGCGGTACCGATTTATTTGTGAAAATCCGAGAGAGATGCTGCAGGGGGAGTGGTAGGTGGGGGATATGCAGGACCCTCCTAACTCGCGCACCAGCCTCGGGGTGTATCTTACATCCGCTTAGCTAGCGAACGAGAGAACTACTTAATGGATTTATATCGGGTATTTATCTCTAAGTTGCTTGATTTTGTGACTTCTCTAATCACACTAAGAATCAGAGTTCTACTGCAGGAGCGATATATTCATGCTGATCCGAGACAGCGGCTGTGGGATGAGGGGAAAGGGAAGTGTGATGTCAGGAGCAGGGAATCGGCTTACCTCTGTGTTTCGGAGTGTAACTTGCCTCCGCTTAGCTAGCCATACCTTTTTGTTTACTGATTTTTAAAGTTTGTCCTGTTTCACTACTACGCAGGCCGAGCCGCGGGAAATGGCTAGTTGTTAATAAAACCTTGGGCTTCTCGACTGGCATTTACTTTGTATCAGTCTATAAAACAGAATAAACATTTTTGACTTTGATATTTCCCAAAGGCTCTCTTGCCCTTCACCCAATCGTCTGACCTCTGTCTCCTCAGTATTTTTTGATTCCTAGATTATTGAATCCAAATGTCTTTCACGTTGCTCTTGACATAGCGAGCATCATTTCACTCTTTTGAAAACTTGTCCTGTGGTCAATCTGGGCAAAACTAGAGTTAATAATTAGCATACCATTTGTGCCTTTGAGGTGTGGGAGAACAAGTAGGACAACCTGTGGGAAAACTTACAAGGACCCAGGGAGAAAGCATCAGCTCCACCAAGGTAAAGATTTGTACCCAGAACTCTGGAACGCAGAAGCAGCAGCCCTAAACGCTACCCCTCCTATTACAAGTAAGGCTTTTCAACGTTTTTGTTTTTCTGACATCTTAACCATCTACTGTACGTTAAATAGTTCTGTAAACAATTTGCTTCAAAGAATTACATCACTGCAATGTCAAGGAGAAGCCTGTGGCCTGAGAATGTAATGAGTCGGTGGAAACGCCACACAAAAGTCTTACTGTTTTTATGCATTACAGAAGATTTTTTGTGCTTATCCAGAAATCAAAGCCGGGCTCATGTCTAAGATCCACTTTAAATGCATGTGGCTTCACCAGTCAGAATCACAGAAACTCCCACATGCTGCTGTGTTTCCCATTTTGGCGGGGGATTGCTAACTTGCTTGAACTGCTTTCCTAGAAATGGTTTTGTTATTTCTTTCCCTTAAATGGAGTGTGGGGAATGTTGCATATATCAAGTAAGCTTGATATATCCTGGAGTGTGTGCCAGCAGCACTGTGTCTCGGCTGGAGTGCTAAATAACTGCTAGCCAATTGCTTGATGTGTCTTCTGCCTCGCGTCCTGCTTTCACATTCAGGGGGGGTTATATGGTTAAGTAGGTGACACTGATGGGAGATCTGGTACATCATCGGTCATCATTTATGATTTATGTTCAATGGGTGCACAGACATGAGGCTCCATCCATTTTGTGTTGTGAAAGCCACCTGTTGGAGAGAACAACATACAATAACACTAGGCCTGCAATAAATAAAGAGATTAATCCAACTTGCTACTGTGGTAAAGTGAATAGGGGGTCAGTGGCAGTGCATTAGTTTGAATAAAAACAGTTTGGCGTAGGCTTGAGGGAGCAGGAGTGTGCTATTAAAAAGCCGTGCAAACCTAAAGTGTTTATTGTGGAAATTGGCTGGTCGCATATTCACCTGCATACGTGGTTAGCCTAAGCCAGTTTCCTCGTTGAAGCTCCATAGGTCATTAGTGAAAGCAGCAGCACCCGTAAAATATAAAAGAACCTGAACAGGGAGTAGGGTTGGAGAGACTGAGAATTGAAAGAGAAAGAGACGTTGGACAAAGAAGTGAGGTCAGGAGGTGGCCTTCACAAGAAGTGAGAGAAATGGTGGTCCAGGGTCACAGGGAATACACGGATACAGAGCTTCGTCATCCCAGGTCATCCCAGGGTGGTGGAACAATGCAGGAGATAACTATCTATCTATCTATCTATCTATCTATCTATCTATCTATCTATCTATCTATCTATCTATCTATCTATCTATCTATCTATCTATCTATCTATCTATCTATCTATCTATCTATCTATCTATCTATCTATCTATCTATCTATCTATCTATCTATCTATCTAACAAGAAAGCATAATGCAACTTGTCTGAAGAAGATTGGCCACTTTTTTTGCAAGTTATCATTTTACAAATGTCTCAGCATTCACCACAGATTTCTCAGAAACGTATATCACTACTAAAATAAACTCTTTTTGACATTTTGAACATCATAGAATTGAAATCTGAACTTAACTTCATAGTGAATTTTTGAGCATATCACCAAACTTCCATTTTACACAGACATAGAAAGTGACATGAGGTTGAATCCAAAGAGCCACAGACGACACCCAGAGATCTTTGAAATCCATGGCAGAGCACATATAAAACATTATGAAGCACTTGTCATGCATACAGGTGAGAGGGTCACCCTCCGAGTTCCTCCCAGGTATATTTAATACCGCCCCAAAACCAAGAGGGGGTGCTGCCACTAACTGTCTTGCCTTCTTCTTCCTCCACTGTGCAGAGAAAACTGTCCAGTGAGGACCAATGACTCTGCCCCTTCTGTTCCCAGTTTATTAAAGTGCGACTCACTTCTTGTCTCAACAACCTGAGGCAAGGAGCTCCACATCCCAATGACAATCGAAGAAGCCACCATGGCAGGGCTGGGACTCCTTCTTAAAGGAAGGACTGGGATAGAGAGATTGTTCACGGGGCATTATCTCCTCTGGATCACTAGATGACAGCCCCCCTGGGTTGCAGCAGCCCCATGGATTCCCACAGGGCACGCTGGGAGTTGAAGTTTAATGGGGTGTCGCCAGGGGTTGCCGCAGAGATTGCAGAGCCCTACTTTGTCAGGCTTCCACCTCACCTGGAAATGCTTCTAGACCACGCTTACAGGTCACCGGAAGTACTCCTGGGTGCAAGATGAATGAAACCTACTGCCACTGCTCCAGGATCCAGATTCAGGAGGGAGGGGACGACACTTGCTGGGAGGAGTGGAGGTGGAAAACAGAGGGACAAAGAGAAAGAAGAAGAAGAAGAAAAGAAATGGCTGTGTTCTTTATTCTACTGCGCTTATTGGGAGCTGTACTGTGTTTTATTGTGGGAAATGATAGGGAAGCCTTTCCCACATTGACATAAAGAGCCTGTGTGTTGCTGAACTTGTGTCTGCGTCTGTCTGTGTTGGGTTTGGGGAGCTGGTGTGCCCCCCCTGCAGGCCACACCACATAGAACAATTAACCCTGAGTGTTTTGGTGGCAACATTTTCTGTTTCCTTTGAGTACCATCCATCCATCCATCTTCCAACCTGCTGAATCCGAACACAGGGTCACGGGGGTCTGCTGGAGTTTGTTTATGACCCATAAGTAAATAAGGATGGAGCCCAAAAAAATGTATCAGCCTGTCATTCCCTTGGACAACCACATACTGCTGATCATGACACTATAAAGGGTTTATAAGGTGTGAGCAGCTTTAACAGTTTTTGGAACAAACAGCTTTATTAGAGGGTGGTAGAACGTTGAAGGTGGTCTGTTATCTGACAGGAGGCGCACAGTCACAACATTTTCTGCGTGTCACAGCTCCAGCAGGACACACATAAAGAAAATGAAAGAGATCTCTGCAGTGCTTCTGTTGCACTCTCGTAAAATCTTGTCATACTGCTACAGTGTCCAGTCTAGACAGGAAGGGTTGGACCCTGGTGATGTGGAACACTTGGGTGATGACTGCAGCAGAGATGTGGGATTCAAACATCAGGAAACCCCCAAGTATGTTTATTGATTGGCTGACGTGAAAATGAAAAACAAAAGTCATCAAAAGCTCTTGAAGTTGCACAAATCGGAAATAAATCATCAGGTCAGTGCGGCTAATGATGCTGTCATGGAGGTTGGGAGCATAAAAGGAACAGGAGTGAGGCAATGGAGACAATCAGGCGAGGTGGAGGAGTACGGAATATGAGTGTACTGCATAGAATGTGGACTATGGAGCAAAATTAAGACTGCAGGATATCCAAGAGAAATGTTAATTTATGGGTGTAAATAGAATTGATTTAATTTACTTATTCCATCGAAATCTCGGTGATGGGTGTGTGTCTGTGTGTCACAGTTTCTCCAGGATGGTCTTTAGCTAAAACAGCTGGACAGAAAAATACCAAACTCGAAACTTAAGCCTGTTATGAGATGACGATGTGCTGATTTGTTTTTCAGTCAAATTGTGCAAGAGAAAGAGGCCCTCTAGGGGAACCCTCAAATACCGGAATTCTGCAATTCCTTATGAATTCTTCTCATCAATTGCTATCCTGATGACCTATTTTATAATCGGAAAGATCAGCATCAGAGTAGTAAATAATTACTGAGATGTTCTGGAATAGTTTGGGTAACTTGGTTCCTGGGGAACAAAGCCTACTGACTCTTACGTCCGAATTTTTAAATTTTGTCCATGTATGTATTTGGGCTTGTGAAGGTCCTGATAAAAACCAAAGATCCAGGCCTTTAATGACCTCTTGGGCACGGCCATCAGCAGTGTGTCTGTTTGCAGAGAGAGTGTCGACCTTCTTGAGAGGTTTACTTACCTGGGCAGTGACATTCATGACTCTGGTGACTCTTCCTATGAAGTCAGTAGACGGATTCGGAGAGCATGGGAAAGGGGTGTGTGGCGCTCCTGATATCAGCAAAAGGATGAAGGTCCAAGTCATTAGAGTCCTGGTGCTTCCTGTCTTGCTATATGGTTGAGAGACATGGACGATATCCAGTGACCTGAGACGAAGACTGGACTCCTTTGTGTCTCTCCGGAAAATCCTTGGTTGTCGTTGGTTTGACTTTGTGTTGCTCATGGAGTCCAGAATGAGGCACATGACCTGCATTGTGAAGGAGCATCAGTTACTGCACTACGGCCATGTGGCGTGTTTCCCAGAGGGTGATCCAGGGTGACCAGACCAAGGGGTCGCCCACGTAACACCTGGCTGTGGCAGATAGAGAGTCATTTCCGGATGGTGGGACTGGACCACGTGTCTGCCTGGGGGGGTTGCAAACCGGGATCCCAAGCTGTTTCTACATGTAGTGGGTACGGCAGCGTTCTGTACCAGTGCATGCTCCCCAGCTTGACTTGACTTGTCTATGTATCAATACTTTGGTTATAATTGGTGCAGTTTAGCTACTAGCTAAACACTCATGCTGGATGGACTGAATGCTCTCCTCTCGTTCGTCAAATTTCCCGTATTCTGTTGTCCCATAGGTTTTGTGGGTTGGTTTCCCCAAGAGGCGGGGCCACCTGCCAATAATTGCCCAGAACCGCCCCCCCCCCGGCCTGCACATCTCCCATAGTTCCTGGCGGTTCATTGTGAATGTGCTCTGATAGATCTATCTATCTATCTATCTATCTATCTATCTATCTATCTATCTATCTATCTATCTATCTATCTATCTATCTATCTATCTATCTATCTATCTATCTATCTGTCTGTCTGTCTGTCTGTCTGTCTGTCTGTCTGTCTATCTATCTATCTATCTATCTATCTATCTATCTATCTATCTAACAGCCAAGGTACAATATCCAGGTGGCTGCCCCAAACCTTTTGATGTCTGTGGTCTGCTTTTGTGGCACACGCAAGGCCAAAGTTCCAGCCCAGCTGTTGGCGGCAGGTGAAATGAATCGGAGGTCGACCCCCAAACAGTGAAAGTCATAACTGTAAGACATTCAGTCAGTCTGCGCCATTAAAAAGAAAAAAAAAATAATCATCCGAGTCCGCTAGAAATAACGGAACATTCCGGAGTGGATCGCCAACTTCCACCTAACAGACGGCTCTTGCGGAGCTACAGAACTCTTCTCATGGCCCGTGGCAGATGCTGATCTGTTTAGTCTGATTTTTCCGTCTTCTCCTTGGCTGTCCTCTCCTCCTTTTTAAAAAAATGGCAGAGCGGTTTATGCAAGTTTGCCCCAGGAAAAATAAAAAGGAAACTGGATGTCCCACCTTCCGGGGCGCTGCCGTCAATCATAGTCTGTATGGGCTACCCACCCGAGCAAACACACAACAGACATGACATCTGTTTATATGGCAACGCTAGAAACGTGTCAGGCGATTCCTACTTGTGCTCCACAAAGCTTCTCATGCTGCACACAGGCAGTGTGGTGTACTGGTTAAAGCTTTGGACCTCAAACTCTGAGGTTGTGGGTTCAAATCCCACTACTAACACCACTGTGTGGCCCTCAGCAAGTCACCTGACCTGCCTGTGCTCCAATTGGAAAACCGAAAGAAATGGAACCAATTGGATAAAACATGATGTAAGACACCTTGGATAAAGGCGTGGGCCAAATAAGTAAATGTAGACATAATGTACTGAGCATCTTTTCTTATACATAAACATCTTCGCGTGGAAGTGTGTGTGTCCGTCTGTCCGGCTGGGAAGTGTGAGGCTACAGCATGAAGCTCAAAGAAAGCGACTCTGTTGGCAAAGTGAAACCACCGAGGCGAGCACATCGGCAAAACGAAACCGCCGAGGATAAAGAACCTCGCTGAACTGCTGATAGACAATGGAGGCGAGCACGTCGGCAAAACGAAACCAACGAGGAGCCGCTAATACACAACCGATGCGATTGATTGATTGAAGTGCCAGAATCCATTGTTTCTAGTAGCACGGGCTTACACAGATAGTGTTTTTATAAAGATCCAGCCTTTGCCCTGTTATCTAGCCGGGGTTTGGTTGGTATATCCCCCTCTTTTGAGAGTGCTTTTGGAAATGACATGCCTCAGGACCCCCAGCTCAAAACAGATTGCCGTGTCTTCTTCAGACCTTGTCACATTTTCCAGTCGGGGAGTTTCTTCTCTCTCGTGTTTTTATTTCAACGGTCGGTCGTTCAGTTTTTTCCTATTTCAAATGTAATCATTTCCTGTTGACTGCCGCAGTCCTAGAGACTCAGATGTTTTCGATTTTAGCCACCCACAAAGTTTAAATAATTAGCTGAACAATTGTTTAAAGTAATGGCCAAATCCTGCATGTTTGATGTGATTCTTTGTGTTTATTAACTAGAAAAGATTGCCAAGTTCAATTTTATTGCACTTCTTGTACTAGTTTAAATAAAAATTCCTGAGTGAGGCAACACCGGCCAAACTCCTCTGACCCTCCTGTTCAATCCACTGTTTGGGGTCCACGAATCTCCAGATTTCATACTTCAAATGAGGCGTACAAATTAAAATGACCCCCCGACTAAAGTATCAGACTTTCAACCTGCACAGGACCAACGAAAATGGTGTGGACTTTTAAAATTCACAATTAAAAATGAAAACTCTGAAAGGGAAGAGGGGAACCAATAAACCCCTGGCTCAAATACTAGAAACAGCAATTCTTTATAGTTTAAAGCAGGGGTCTCCTAGTCTGGTCCTGGGGAGCTACTATGGCTGCATTTTTTCATTCTAACCCTTTTCTTAATTAGTGGCCAGTTTTTGTTGCCAATTTAATTCTTTTGCCTTCCTTTTAATTGAGTTGTTTGTTAAGATTCAGTCCTCTGAATTCCTTCATTTTTTTTTCTTAAATGGCACCTTAGAAAGAAGAAAAAACATATTATTAACTGTAATGATTATAAATATCCATCCATCCATTATCCAACCCACTATATCCTAACTACAGGGTCACGGGAGTCTGCTGGAGCCAATCCCAGCCAACACAGGGCCCAAGGCAGGAAACAAACCCTGGGCAGGGTGCCAGCCCACCGCAGGGCACACACACACACCAAGCACACACTAGGGACAATTTAGGATCGCCAATGCACCTAACCTGCATGTCTTCGGACTGAGGGAGGAAATCCACGCAGACACAGGGAGAACATGCAAACTCCACGCAGGGAGGACCCGGAAAGCAAACTCAGGTCTCCTAACTGAAAGGCAGCAGCACTACCCACTGCGCCACTGTGCCACCCTGACCCTTGTCAATACCCCCCTTATAGTGCAAACCTCTAGTGCAGCCCTGGGATAGGCAGGTCAGGTCAGGGACCCTGGGACAAAAAGAAAAGATAAATCTATATACTGTATATAATTCACTTAGTCCATGGCAAGCAAGACGCACGCAAGACAGAGCCACGCCCGCCAACAATTCAACAATTCACTAAGCAGCCGACCATGGCACACACGACAGAGCCCCGCCCACCAGCTCTAACACTCCTCCCATATCCATTACCTTCACATTGTTTTTCCTTTAATTTCTGATCCCATTCAACAACTATATGGTGACATCGACTTCTCAACTGTGACTCCGGAACAACTCGGCACGTGAGCCACCGTATATTAAGCGTCACCAACGAAGACTCGCTACACCTTAATGAACAAGTACTGCAACTTATCCCTACCGACGAAGTAACTTTCACCAGCGTTGCCTCCATCGTCACAAACGATCCCACAGATCAAGTTTCATTCCCCGAAGAATTTCTTAACAGTCTTACTCCCACTGGCATGCCTCCGCATAAACTCAAAATTAAAATTGGTTCAGTCGTCAATGCTTCTCAGAAACCTCATGCCAGCAAGAAGTCTCTGTGATGGCACTAGACGGACTGTTACCAGCATTCACCGCAATGTACTGGAGTGTAAAACTATCGCAGCTCCTACCTCACAAAATGTCCTGATTCCCCGGATATCCCTGACCCCATCAGAGTCAAATTTGCCTTTTACTTTTACACACAGACAATTTCCTGTTAGATTGGCCTTTGCAATGACAATTAATAATAAGGCCCAGGGACAAACTTTCAAAACGATATGCTTGTATCTGCCAAAACCAGTTTTCAGTCACGGACAATTGGATGTTGCTCTCTCTAGAGTTCCATCTTTTCATTCACTCACAGTCGTATCCTCAAACCCACCCCATTTAGACAACTGTGTCGTTCAGGAAGTGTTCACCCATCAATACATAATTATGCGGCCTATGCTACGCCGCGGGTTGGCTAGTACATAAATATTTCGCCTGGAAACAGTTAATGGGCCATGAGGTGGAAAAAAAATCAACATTCTGATTAAGAAGAAGGCGCCTCCTTGTTTATACGTTGGGCTGATTTATACTCTCAGGTCAGGTGGGGGAGCCTGCACTGGTACAGCGCGTTGCCGCGCCCACTACACGACGAAACAACTCGGGATCTCGGTTGGCAACCCCCCCAGGCAGACCCACCCTCCAGAAATGACCCCCTATCTGCCGCAGCCAGGTGTTACATTGTTGTCTCCTTGGCCTGGTCCAGTCACTCGGGTCCCCTACAACGAATCGCGCCACATGGCCGTAGTGCCGTCACTGACGCTCCTTCACAATTCAGGTCATGTGCCTCATTCGGGACTCCATGAGCAACACAAAGTCAAACCAACGGGACTCAAGGACCCTCCGGAGAGACACAAAGGAGTCGAGTCTTCATCTCAGGTCTCTGGATAGCGTCCATGTCTCACAAACAGGGAGCAGCAGGACTCTAAAGACTTGGAGCTTTGATATCGGGAGCGCCACACACCCCTCTCCAATGCTCTCCCAATCCGTCTACTGACTTCATAGGGAGAGTCACCAGAGTCACATGAATGTCACTGCTGAGGTAAGTAAACCTCTCGATGACGAGGTCGACACTCTCTCCGCAGACAGACACACTGATGATGGCCGTCCCTAAGAACTCATTAAAGGTCATTCAGGTTTTTACTCTGCAGAAATAAAATTATATACTCAGCGGCCTAATGCTTTTCATTACTTTGAAGGAAATAAAGTCTAGAAAACAACATCTCCAATGAAATAAAAAAAATTATAAAAATCGTGTGTGTTTCTGTGAGCTAATTTATAAAGAATTTAACTCCATCTGTTTTATGCAAGGTTATTGTTCTCCAGATGGCAGACAGAGTCCTTAAAAGTAATCAGAGGAAGACATTAAGACAGGATGACGTCTGTCAGCGTGTTTCAAACCAGCATTGGTTCAGTTTAAGAGAAAAACACACAGACACACACAGTGACACACACACGCACACGCACGCACACACACACAGTGACACACGCAGACACACGCAGACACACACACGCACACAGTGACACACACACGCACACGTATGCACACACACACAGTGACACACACAGACACACGCAGACACAGACAGACACACGCAGACACACACACGCACACAGTGACACACACACACACACATGTACGCACTCACACACACACAGTGACACACACAGACACACACACACACAGTGACGCACACACGCACACGCACGCACACACACACACAGTGACACACACAGACACACACAGACACACACACACACAGTGACGCACACACGCACACATGTACGCATTCACACACACACAGACACACACACACACAGTGACGCACACACGCACACGCACGCACACGTACGCACACACACACAGTGACACACACAGACACACGCAGACACAGACAGACACACGCAGACGCACACACGCACACAGTGACACACACACACACACATGTACGCACTCACACACACACAGTGACACACACAGACACACACACACACAGACACACACAGTGACACACACACGCACACGTATGCACACACACACAGTGACACACACAGACACACGCAGACACAGACAGACACACGCAGACACACACACGCACACAGTGACACACACACACACACATGTACGCACTCACACACACACAGTGACACACACAGACACACACACACACAGTGACGCACACACGCACACGCACGCACACGTACGCACACACACACAGTGACACACACAGACACACACAGACACACACACACACAGTGACGCACACACGCACACATGTACGCACTCACACACACACAGACACACACACACACAGTGACGCACACACGCACACGCACGCACACGTACGCACACACACACAGTGACACACACAGACACACGCAGACACAGACAGACACACGCAGACGCACACACGCACACAGTGACACACACACACACACATGTACGCACTCACACACACACACAGTGACACACACAGACACACACACACACAGTGACGCACAGAGACACACACATGTACGCACTCATGCACACACGCAGACACACACATGTACGCACTCACACACACACAGTGACACACACAGACACACACAGTGACACACACACGCACACGCACGCACACACACACAGTGACACACACAGACACACGCAGACACAGACAGACACACGCAGACGCACACACGCACACAGTGACACACACACACACACATGTACGCACTCACACACACACAGTGACACACACAGACACACACACACACAGTGACGCACAGAGACACACACATGTACGCACTCATGCACACACGCAGACACACACATGTACGCACTCACACACACACAGTGACACACACAGACACACACAGTGACACACACACACACACGCACACGCACGCACACACACACAGTGACACACACAGACACACGCAGACACAGACAGACACACGCAGACGCACACACGCACACAGTGACACACACAAACACACATGTAAGCACTCACACACACAGTGACACACACAGACACACACACACACAGTGACGCACAGAGACACACACATGTACGCACTCATGCACACACGCAGACACACACATGTACGCACTCACGCACACACTCACACACACAGTGACACACACACACATACACACACACACAGACACACGCAGACACATGCACACACTCACACACACAGTGATGCACACAGACACACACACATACATACTCACAAACACACACACAGTGACACACACAGACACACGCACACACACACTCCGCAGTGTAACTTGTATGAAGTCCCACTCTTTTGTTAAGCTCGTCGTGATTGTATGTCATGTTATTTTCTTCAAACAGAATAAAGCAAAGAAATCAGACTCCCAGACTTCCAATGTAAATTTTGAATTCTTGGGGAACGCTGAGGCGTGACACCTCTCAAATACGGAACTGAAATGATTTCTAAGATGCCAGTGTGGCGTCTGAGTCACTGAGTGACTGGCTTTGTCACCACCTCTGATTTCCCGACATCACATTACACAACTTCGAGTCGGAGGGCAGAGACTGTCAATCCATTAGGTGATGTAGGCGGCCATCTAGGGCGCTGTCTTCTGAGGGGTGGCATTTATGAATATTAAGGGGTAAATTAAACCATCCTGCACCTGCCAAGGGTCGACAAACCCTGGTGATACTGAGGGGGTGTTGTTACCTGCTGGGTGCCTTTTATGAAGATGAAAGTGTTCACGCTCTGCACACCAAGGAGTTAGTACTCTTTAAAGTCCATAAATACCGTATACTGTCACGCATGCATGTCAGAAAGACACCCATCCCACCACCTCAAGTTCTACCCAGGTATGTGATACCACTCCAGGCTGAGAGGGGGCGCCGCCGCTAACTGCTGTAAATAAGGAGAGCAGGAGATTCAAAAAGGTTTGGGGATGGCCAACTATATACTGAAAAGTGCAGCAAAAAACCAAACACGTGGTTACAACCGAGTTCAGAAGGGAGGACAGAGGCATTTATAGGGCGGAGACAGGAAGGGGATGGTCCAAGATGGCCTGGAAGAGGAAGTGATGTCTTTGTTAGGTGGGTTCTGCGAGCCTAGAAGTGACGTCATCATTGGGCTGGTGGTTGACGTCACAGTTTGGTTGGTTCTTCTGCTGGTCTGCTGAGGGACAAAAGGAGAGATGGTCAGATGACAGCGCCAACCCTTGGTCTGGCTGAGAAACAACATCATTTGAGCCTACCAGCCTTCTCCCAAGCGCACGTGGGTGACACTGTCTTGTCTTTATCTTGCTCCACAGTCCAGGTAGTCGTCGACTTTCAGTCACGTTTAGTTCCATCAGACCAGTCTTTAGTCGATCCTAACACATATACTGTATGTGTTCAGTATAGTACTGTATAGCAAGTCCCATGAGTCTTATTGTTTGTTTGATGTCCTTTTTTATTCATCATTCTTAGCACACTTTGTAGATTTTCAGTCATTTTGTGTAAATTATTTTTTTTATCGTATTATTTTGTTTCATTATTACCGTTGCTTGCATGAGTGCAGAACCTCGAACGGCTTCACGAGTCCTTTCTCTGTCTGCGTTACGTTACGTCCTCAGTGTGAGCCTCTCCCAGCGTTCATTGTGCTAACGTGAGTGGGGGAGTCTGAGCCCTCATATGCTTTCTGTTTTTAACGTTTCAGCCTGTTAATAATCAGAGCTCAGTGCGGTTTTATTACTCCTCCATGGCGGTTCGCACAAAGCGGCACTTCAACTTAGAAGCTTTGGACATTCATGGGATTCAAAGCCCAAAGCTCAGCAGTACAGAGCGTGCGGTGAACTCCGGTTACAAATGGGATAAGTTAAAGTCACATGCGATCGCCTTCACTTTCTGTCCTCCCTCGTACTGTTTAATCAGTTGTAGTCGAAAAGCTCCACAGGTAATAAATAAACTGATCGAGGCGAATGAGTCACGGCACATGGAGCTGGTGAAAATTGTCGTTTGTAGAGGTCGCAAGTCGAATGGTCGTAAGACGCATAGGTCGTAAGTCAACGATTATCCGTGCAGTGAGGGCACCTGACTCCGCCCCTTCCTCTTTCCCGAGCACCCAGAGCAAAGGAGCTCCTCAAACATTTAATGGTCTCGTGACTCGGGACACCCAAAAAGCACAGATGTCCCAAAGGTACTTCAAAGGTCTCCCTTTTTAGGGGGGTATCATCAAAACCCCGACTACACACAAGAAAGGGCCTTGAAAAATCTTTACTAAATAAAAGTTTTTTTTTGACAAAGGGATGGATGGATGGATGGATGGATGGATGGATGGATGGATGGATGGATGAAAAAGTGAAAAAGAAATTGCCAGCCCAAATTGGATCTGAGTGACCACATCCTGTGAACCCACTCCGGAGCGGTTAATGCAATGCACCATTTCTAGGAGTTGTGAACTGGGACGCCTTCTTAGAAATCCAGTGTGCCCACCTTGTTGTGAGCAGAGAACAGAAATGTGCAAGAAGAAAACTGCAGTTAACTTTTGAACATGGTCATGAATCAAATCCAACAAGCATATACTTTGGTGCCACCTTGTGGCCAAGAAGTGTAAACCTCAGCTTTCTTTGTGCTCCAGTTCTAACCTGTCCATGGCATTTGCTGCCCTCTTGAAAGTATTCAAGGGAGTTGAATCCCAATAGAACAACAGGCAACCATCTCTAGGTAGGACTTATGGACTGGTGACCTCCAAACCACCCACACAACCACTTACAATTCATATGAAGATGAATTTCACTCCACGCGTTATCTAAAAGGGATTTGTGAGCTATGAGCATTGAGAAAACTCACAGATAAGTCATGCCGTACATAAGCCATCTCACGCCAGGTGTGAACTTGGACGCCAATCAATAGGATAGGGTAGGATCAATAGGACGGCCAGGGAGTAACTCAAATACAAATACGCCGATCGGTCACAACGTTCAAATCACTGACAGGCATAGTGAATCACATCGATTATCTTTTTCCAGTGGCACCTGTCAAGGGGTCAGATACATCAAGTGACCGTCAGCTTTTGAAGGTCATGTGTGGGAAGCAAAAAAAAAAAAGAATCTAAATGACGCTGACAAGGGACAAATTGTGACGGCTACACCACTGGGTCAGAGCATCACCAAAATGGCAGATCTTGCGGTGTGTTCCTGGCATGCAGTGCTTGACACCTAACAAAAGTGGTCCGAGGAAGGGCAACTGGTGAACGGGTTGACAGGGTCTTGGGTGCCCAAGTCTCACTGATGGGCATGGGGAGCAAAGGCTGGCCTGCCTGATCCAATCCCACAAAAGAGCTACAGGTGCACAAATTGCTTAAAAATGTAATGCTGGCCATAACAGTCCAAACACACACACACATACACATATACTTGTCCTTATATTATATTATATTATATTATATTATATTATATTATATTATATTATATTATATTATATTATATTATATTAGGGGGCTTCCTGCTCACTTCGCTCACCAGCCTCCCGTCCTGCCCTATGCACCAGTCACTTCCTGTCTCTGCCGCTCACGTATGTGGATTTCACTTTCACCAAACAACAAATTTTTTAATTTTCGTAGATAGGCTTCTTCATTGGGAAGAAACACTACTTTTCCCTGATAGCAACACGAATTAGACGATCTACAAGTCTTCAAATTAAGGTTTAAATCAAACAATATATTCAATCTCTTTTCACTGTTCCTTTATTTCACCGAGTAATAATTTCAATTTGTTTGCACTAATGCGATCTTTACTATCACTTTTTTCAGACTTTCGAATTTTTGTACTTTCATTATCTCTAACCTGCTCTGCACGTGTATCGCGCCAACGTTTTTGAATTCTTTACGACGTTCTACTCTGTCATCTACTCTATGTCTTTTATTTCCGGCCCGGGGCCTGGTTAGATCTCTTAACACAAAGTCTCGTCTCATGGGACGTGAAAGTATCTCTCTCTGAAAAAGTCACTCCAGGCTAAAAAGTCTTGTCTCGTCCCAGGATTTTTTTTTATATAATAGAGAGATATGTCATGTGCGTATGCATACGGGACAGCTGAAGAGCTGTAGTGACTGCAGTTCTACTGCCGCTCCAGGGGTTGGCGCTGTATCCTAATGCTGTTCTCTCTTCCTCATTCTGCAGAACAGTTGACTGATGGCTAGAACACCTGTGACATCACTTCCCGTGTCCTTCATGTGTATCGCGCCAACGTTTTTGAATTCTTTACGACGTTCTACTTTGTCATCTACTTTTTGTCTTTTATTTCCGGCCCAGGGCCTGGTTAGATCTCTTAACACAAAGTCTCATCTCGTGGGACTTGAAAGTATCTCCCTGAGAAAGTCACGTCTCATCCCAGGATTTTTTTATATAATAGACAGATATTATATTCCAATTCAGAATGTCCTGCCATTGTGTGTTATGCACTGAAACTAATACATGACTGATGTAGTGAAGGCGAGCTGAAGCAGTCTTATCTTATCGTGTCTTATCTCAAATTGTCTTGTCTTTTCTTACATTGTCGTGTCTTGTCTCAAATTGTGTTATCTTATCTTATCTTATCGTGTCTTATCTCAGATTGTCTTATCTGTGAATTTCCCATTGGGATTAATAAAGTATCTATCTATCTATCTATCTATCTATCTATCTATCTATCTATCTTATCTTATCGTGTCTCGTCTTATCTTATCTTAACTCTAATTGTCTTATCGTGTCTTGTCCCACATTGTCTTATCGTGTCTTGTCCCACATTGTCTTATCGTGCCTTATCTCAAATTGTCTTATCCTATCTTAAATTGTCTTGTCTTTTCTTACATTGTCATGTCTTGTCTCAAATTGTCTTATCGTGTCTTATCTTGTCTTATCGTGTCTTGTCTTATCTAATCTTAAATTGTTTTTCCATGTCTTATCCCAGATTGTCTTATGTCTTATCTCAAATTGGCTTATCTTATCTTAAATTGTCTTGTCTTTTCTTACATTGTCGTGTCTTGTCTCAAATTGTCTTATCATGTCTTATCTTGTCTTATCGTGTCTTATTGTGTCTTATCATGTCTTATCTTATCGTGTCTTGTCTTATCTAATCTTAAATTGTTTTTCCGTGTCTTATCCCAGATTGCCTTATGTCTTATCTCACATTGGCTTATCTTATCTTTTTTATCTTATCTTATCTTTTCCTTTCTTAGATTGTCTTGTCTTGTCTTTTCTTACATTGTCGTGTCTTGTCTCAAATTGTCTTATCGTGTCTTATCTTAACTTATCTCAAATTGTGTTATCATGTCTTATCTTATCTTGTCTTATCTTGCATTGTCGTATCTTATCTTATCTCAAATTGTCTTGTCGTGTCTTATCTTATCTTATCCAATCTTAAATTGTCTTGTCTTGTCTTATCTTAACTTATCTCAAATTGTGGTATCATGTCTTATCTTATCTTGCATTGTCGTATCTTATCTTATCTCAAATTGTCTTATCGTGTCTTATCTTAACTTATCTCAAATTGTGTTATCATGTCTTATCTTATCTTGTCTTATCTTGCATTGTCATATCTTATCTTATCTCAAATTGTCTTATCATGTCTTATCTTATCTTATCCTATCTTAAATTGTCTTGTCTTATCTTAACTTACCCAGATGACTCCCAAACCTCCAGTATCTTTCAATTCACTTTAATTTTGTATAGCTCCCCGCACAGAGAATAAACTCGGAGCACAGCGACAAGTCCACAGGTAAATGCAGTTACAAGATTTCCAAATTACCGCAGTGCACATAAAGACATCGATTACTGTATCTGAAATTGAAGCCCACAATAACTCCCCCTTAATGAACCGTTGAACTACGGCCACTTGAGAGCGGGTATCTTCTCGTCTTAACTTTTAACCGGTGACCTTTCCAGCAGACGACAGCCTCCATGCTTTTGTGTCTCTTTACACATAATTCATCCAACACACCAGCAGTACAAAGAGCTTCCATACAAAGATCAGTGCACCTGCATAAAAAGAAATTATTATTATTATTATTTAAGCATCCTGGAAAAAATAAAATGAGAAAATGTGCAAGACAACTAATTAATAATATCAAAAATCTGACAAATAAGAAGAGACCGTTGAGTCCAATAAGCTTATCTGGTCAGCTAATATCAAAGTTGTTCCAATATTTCATTGTAGCCCTTGTTGCCCGGTTGGGACGCCTCCATGGTGGAAGGACCGGGGTAGAGAATATGTGCAGGGTGTTATCGCCCCCTGACCACTAGATGGCAGTCTCCCCCTTGGATACAGCAGTGCCACGGTTTCCCAGAGGGCTTCATGGGAATTGGAGTTCTGTAAGTCAGCCCTATTGGGTGCCGTGGGTGCCACCAGGGTGTGCTGCAGGGACTGGGAAGCCCTACTTACTGGTGATCCTGGACCAAGCCTTCGGGACACCTGAAGTACTTAAAAGGAGCCTCCGGCCTTCATTCTGGGAGGCAGAGTTGGGAAGAAGAGGACGAAGCTTGCGAGAGGATTGGAGGAATCTGTGACAGAGAGAGTACAGAGCGCTGTGTTACTGCTGGGGACGGTGACGGTGCTTGGTTGTACTGCACTTTGATGGTGGGAACACTTGCTGGACACTTTTCCCATAAATAAAAGCTGTATTTGCACTGCACTTGTGCCTAGCGTCTGTCTGTGTCAGGTGTTGGGGAGCTGGAGCGCCCCCTGGTGATCACATTCATGTTGATACATTTTTAAAAGTTTTCAAGATTTACCCCACAGCATGAAGCTGCGACCACGCTGACTCCTGTCCACCTCCAAATGGCACATAAGTGTCAGAACTGGACCACGGAGTCAATGGAAGAATGGGACCTGGTCTGATGAATGACGTTTTATTTTAGATCGTGCGCGTCACAAGTGGCAGCAGGATGCACTATAGGAAGAAGGCAAGCGGGCAGAGGTAGTGTGATGCTCTGGGCAGTGTTCTGCTGGGCATTCACCTAAAGATTGTTGAAGACCACGTGCACCCCCTTCATGGTAACGGTATTCCTTGCTGGCAATGGGATAATGCACCTTGCCACAATGCAGAAATTGTTCAGGAATGGCTTGAGGAACATGACAAAGAGTTGAAGGTGTTGTCTTGGCCCCCCAATATGTCAGATCTCAATCCAATCGAGCATCTGTGGGATGTGCTGGAAAAACATTCTGATGCATGGAGGTCTCTCTCTCTATAGGACTTAAAGGGTCTGCTGCTAACGTCTTGGTGACGGATACCACAGCACACCCTGAGAGGTCTCTTGGAGTCCATCCACAGCTTTACACAATACACAATATTAGGCAGGTGATTTTAAAGTGGTAGCTGATCGTTGTATACAGTCATTCGAAAAAGTTTGGGAACCCCTCTCAGCCTGTGTAATAATTTACTTTCAACAATAAAGATAACAGTGGTCTGTCTTTCATTTCCTAGGAGTACTGCGGTGTTTTATGAACAAAGATTTTTTGTGACGCAGTATTTAGTTGTATGAAATTAAATCAAATGTGACAAACTGGCTGTGCACAAATGTATGTCCCCTTGTCATTGTGCTGATTTGAATGCCTGTCACTGCTCAATGCTGATTGGTTGGATGAGCTCGTTACGCCTTGAACTTCATAGACAGGTGTGTCCATCATGAGATATAAAGGTATTTAAGGTGGTCAATTACAAGTTGTGCTTCCTTCACTTTGACTTTCCTCTGAAGAGTGACAGCATGGGATCCTCAAAGCAACTCTCCAAAGATCTGAAAACAAAGATTGTTGAGTCTCCTGGTTTAGGTGAAGGCTACAAAAAGCCATCTCAGAGGTTTAAACTGTCAGCTTCAACTGTAAGGAATGGAATCAGGAAATGGAAGGCCACAGGCACAGTTGCTGTTAAACCCAGAAGGTCTGGCGGGCCAAGAAAAATACAGGAGCGGCATATGAGCAGGACAACCCACAGATCACCTCCAAAGACCTGCAAGAACATCTGGCTGCAGATGGTGTATCTGTACATCGTTCTACAATTCAAACATCTGTATGGCAGGGTGATGAGAAAGAAGCCCTTTCTGCACTCACGCCACAAACAGAGTCGCTTGTTTTATGCCAATGCTCATTTAGACAAGCCAGATTCATTTGGGAACAAAGTGCTTTGGACTGATGAGACACAAATGGAGTTACTTGGTCAGAACAAAAAGCGGTTTGTATGGCGGAAGAAGAACACCGCATTCCAAGAAAAACACCTGCTACCTACTGTCAAATTTGGTGAAGGTTCCATCATGCTGTGGGGTGGGCTGTGTGGCTAGTTCAGGGACTGGGGCCCTTGTTAAAGTCGAGGGTCAGATGAATTCAACACAATACCAACATATTCTTCAGGATAATGTTCAAGCATCAGTCACAAAGTTGAAGTTACGCAGGGGTTGGATATTCCAACAAGACAATGACCCAAAACACAAAGGCATTCATGCAGAGGGAGAAGTCCAATGTTCTGGAATGGCCGTCACAGTCCCCTGACTTGAATATCATCGAAAATCTATGGGATGATTTGAAGCAGGCTGTCCATCAAATTGAACTGAACTGGAGAGATTTTGTATGAAGAATGGACAACAATACCTCCATCCAGAATCAGACACTCCTCAGAGGCTATAGGAGGACAACGTTTAGAGGCCAAAAGGAGACTCAACTAAGTATTGATGTCATATCTCTGTTGGGGTGCCCACATTTATGCACCTGTCTAATTTTGTTATGATGCATATTGCATATTTTCTGTTAATCCAATAAACTTAATGTCACTGCTGAAATCCTACTGTGTCCATAAGGCATGTCAGATATAAAAAGGAAGTTGCTACTTTGAAAGCTCAGCCAATGAGAAACAAAAATCCAAAGAATTAAGAGGGGTTCCCAAACGTTTTCATATGACTGTAAATACAAATCATTGCACAAGTGGCAAAATGACAAACATGTTCATTTTCCAAATAAAAAAAAATCAGTTCAATTTATGTTCCTACATGTGAAGACTTTGCTGTCTTCCTTCATCAGTAGAGGAGGACAAGGGAACGTAAAAATTGCTTGGAGTGTTTACTCCATCTAGTGGAAAAAATGAAAATGTACAACTTTCATGATAAAAAACAGAAAAGGCAGTCAGATTTCTATCAGCATCCTGTGAAAATAATCTCTATCCATCCCGCTATATTCTAACTACAGGGTCACATGGAGCCAATCCCAGGGTGCAAGGCAGGAAACAAACCTCGGGCAGGGTGCCAGCCCACCGCAGGGCACACACTACGGACAATTTAGGATCGCCAATGCACCTAACCTACATGTCTTTGGACTGTGGGAGGAAACCCACGCAGACACGGGGAGAACATGCAAACTCCACACAGGGAGGACCCTGGAAGCGAACCCGGGTCTCCTAACTGCGAGGCAGCAGCGCTACCCACTGCGCCACCGTGCTGCCCTTGAAAATAATCTGATAAATGATAATAATAACAACTATAATACAACTTTGTAAAATGGCTTGTAGTGCTGGGACCTCCTCTGGCATTTTACATTTCATTGTGGCCTGAATCACAGCAAAGGTAAAGCAGGAGCCCATGGTGGATGTGTGTGGGGGTCTACAGACCACTTATTAAGACAGGTCTGCAGTAATAGTGACAGCAAAATCATAGCCTCAGCAACCTGAGGGCACCTTTTAATCCTTTTTTCTTTTCCTTCAGTCTATAATAATCAGAATGCCATCAATACTTCATAGCAATAACAATATTTCAATTTTCGGAAATTCCAACTAAAACAACCCCTTCTCAGATCAGCATTACAGTACCTTGTAACGCAGTAAAAACGAAATGAGCCACTCTCCAACATGACACTCGGAGTTTTCCCAGTCCAGTTTTATACCAATGTGGCTTTCCTTGACTTTCCCATTCACTCCACAATATTACCTGCGGCTTCACCAGAGACCCTGCAATGTCTAAAAAAATGGAAGAAAGGAACGTCAGTCATTTTCTGACCTTCTAACTTAGTCCTGAACAGGGTCATGGGGGTCTGCTGTAGCCCATCTCAGCTTGCATAGGGTGCAAGGCATTAAGAAACACTGAACAGGGTGCCAGTCCATCACAGGGCAAACAAGCACACACACACCAGCCACACACTAGGACCGATTTAGGACCACCAGTTCATCTAGCCTGCATGTCTTTGGACTATGGAACACAAGGCCTGTTTTTGTGGTTGAGGACGAGTGGAGTCGACATCCGGGGGCAAAGGGCAATCAAAGCTGTAAATGTCGATAAAACTCACCGTTGAGGTCTAGGTAGACGCTCTGTGCTGGGAGGACCGTTAGACTCGTTGACTTGACATTGAAGCCCTGCGTGTCTGTGAGTAGCGGAGAGTA
The DNA here is from genome assembly GCF_900747795.2 of Erpetoichthys calabaricus. Lineage (NCBI taxonomy): Eukaryota > Metazoa > Chordata > Cladistia > Polypteriformes > Polypteridae > Erpetoichthys > Erpetoichthys calabaricus. The sequence continues at coordinate 7,125,821 of NC_041408.2, read as the reverse complement.
GTGATGGGAAGTTCGGATCATTTTACCGACTTGGACCTTTGAGTCTCGTTCAGCAAAATGAACAAATCTTTTTTCGAGTCATTTCGTTCATTTTAGCAAAATATAATTAAAATGTTACCTGTTACCTCCCTAACACATCTACTGCGTACACAAATGTTGACCACACTACAAACAAGACAAAACTATAATGCTATAAGAAACAGAAAATATTAATTCATTGTTTACCTGGGTCTTTAGTCTATGATTCGCTACTACTGAGCCGGTAAGTGGTCACGTGACAAAAGAACGAACGACTCGAAAGACTCGAGGAATGAACTAATCAATTCTCTGTCCGGCTCAGACTGCATAGGTTAAGCTTATGCGGCTGTCACGTGATGAATGAACGACTCAAACATGAAGACTCGAGGAATGAACTAATCAATTCTCCGTCTGGCTCAGACTGAGTTGATTAAGCTTATGGGGCTGTCACGTGATGAACGAACGACTCGATAAACCCGAAGACTCGAAAAAACTATAGAAAGTTGCGCAAATGCGCATGCGCGACTGAACGAATCACTCCCACGAGACGACTCGTTCTTCCCAAGTCACATTAAAGATTCGTTCAAAATGAACGAATCGTTCAAGAACAACCTATCACTAGCGGAGAGCAAACAACATCTGTAGAACGGCAGCAACATCAAAGCAAAATACAGTACAATCCCTGTTAACTGGCCTCGCATTAACTGGCCTGTTAAAATAAAATAAAACTTTTTTCTATTAATCCCGAGTTCTTCTTTATATTAAATGTATGCACTTCCTTCTTTCCTGGAAGGTGAGAGGGCTCCTACGCACAGAGTGATTTCCGTTTACATATTCCTTTATGAATTTTCCACGGTGCCGCCTTCTTTCTACCTGGCGGCTCCCCTGCTTCTCCCATCGGGCTTCACAACAGGAGAGTCGCCCTACCTGCAGGTGCAGCTGCCTTCCACACTCCGATCCCTGGCTACGTCGGACTCCATCCGGACCGAGACTTGGGTTCTTTCCAGGGTGGTCACGCTGGGGCTAAACCAGCCCAAAGCCTCCACGACTGCCGCTGCCTTTCGACGGCCAGTCGTCTTCAATACCGGTCACTCCAGCTCTGTGATCGCTCAGCTGGAGCGACCGCTTTCTTCAGCCCCGCCGAGTGTCGGCCAAACACTCATCTGCAGGGGTTCTCCTCCCAGCTTGCCTGCCTTTGCTCCATCGAATCTGCTCGCTTGCTCTCCTACACCGGCTTTCCTCTACCTGCTTCCTTCTCCATTAACCTCCCGTTCTTTCCTGTTCTCCCCCTGGCCGCCTCGCACTTCTAACTTCTATTTATCACGGGGACGTGGATCAGATGTGGCAATTAGCAGTTCCCGGGAACAATTACGGATGCGGACGACTCCTCACCTGTGCACTTAAGCTAGCATCACAAATTCTCCGGGAACCGACCGGCCACACATACTCGCTAAGCTGCGAGGGCGCCGATTATTTATTTAAAAAGTTTTTGACTTGAGCTGTGGACCCGCTACACCACACTGTCCACTCGTTGTACAAGAAAAAAACCTGTGTGCGAAATCATGGATGAAGCCTTGTGGATATGGTTTCTTCAGGAACGTCGAGGATGTACAGTACATACCTTAGAAATATTTTTCTACATGAAAATAGATATGCGTCGGATTAACCGGCCAAAACGGCAACCAGCCGTGGGTCCAGTCCCGAGGTGGCCGGTTCAGAGGGATTGTACTGTACTCTGTGAAAATTATTTTTTGTTTTCTTTTTACCAAATCTCCAAGTATACCTCAAACCTTTTTTTTTTTTTGGGTGTTCATCTCTTTTATTCACAACAAACTGAATAAACAGTTGAACTGGTGATCTGAACAAGCTTGTTACCTCCCGCCACTGTGTCTTGATTGATTCCCATTTTTGATTCCCAGAAGAACCATCCACATCATGAAGGTTCCAGAAAGTGGCGCAGTAGGCGCCATACAGTAAATAACTATGACTAGATGGTGAAAGATTTGTGACATACCAATGAGTTATGACTCTTGATGTCCATGGGCTAACTCCAGGCTTTCTTAACCCGTCAGTGTCCTGCGAGGCGGCACTACCAAACATTCATGATTTCTGTTTTTATTTATCTACAAGTTCTACAAAGCTGAAAGAACCAACTTCATTTGCAAAGAACCCTTCCCAAGAATGAAATGGTGTTTGGTCGTGCAATGGTGCTACAAGGAACCACATGACCCAGTAAAGAACCATTAAGTGTGTAAGAAGACGCTATATAGCGCCCGACCCAACACAGATTTGACACGGGAGGCACTCGTAAAATAAAACTTATTTTTCTTCAGCTGGAGGACACGTATTCCCCGTAATCCCTCCAACCACAACACAGTCCCAAGCACGAAGCACTGAGTCACCACACTCCTCTCTCTCCTCCACCACCACTCCTCCACAGCTTTGTCCTCCTTCCACCCGACTCTGGCCATTGAGTGGTGGTTGCTGGCTCCTTTTATGGCCCACCCAGTAGTGCTCTAGGTGCTTGATCACCTGTTTCCGGGTTGCACTCCCGGGTGGGGCTGAAGATTATACCAGCTGTGCTCAGGGGAGTAAATACAAAACAATACACAGAACAGAGTAGAAATAATCCTCCGTACAATACAATATTAATATTACAAGCGCAGAGCAAAATGCAAGAATAGATGATATCACATAATAATATTCAAATACAGTACACAGTGCATTCGGAAAGTGTTCAGCAAAAGCAAAATGCAGAATGACAACCTGCAGCCTCTGTGACCCACCAGGCCCGGAGTTCGACACCCCTGCTTTAGGATTTTCTTGACATTAAAATGATAGATAGATAGCGTAGTTGGCAGGAATAGATAGATAGATAGATAGATAGATAGATAGATAGATAGATAGATAGATAGATAGATAGATAGATAGATAGATAGATAGATAGTGTAGTTGGCAGGCTTAGATAGATAGATAGATAGATAGATAGATAGATAGATAGATAGATAGATAGATAGATAGATAGATAGATAGATAGATGTGAAATGCACTACAGTATATAATAGATAGATAGATGTGAAAGGCACTATATAATAGATAGATAGATAGATAGATAGATAGATAGATAGATAGATAGATAGATAGATAGATAGATAGATAGATAGATAGATAGATAGATAGTGTAGTTGGCAGGCTTAGATAGATAGATAGATAGATAGATAGATAGATAGATAGATAGATAGATAGATAGATAGATAGATAGATAGATAGATAGATAGATAGATAGATAGATGTGAAATGCACTACAGTATATAATAGATAGATAGATGTGAAAGGCACTATATAATAGATAGATAGATAGATGTGAAAGGAACGATAGATAGATAGATAGATAGATAGATAGATAGATAGATAGATAGATAGATAGATAGATAGATAGATAGATAGATAGATAGATAGATAGCATAGTTGGCAAGATAAGATAGATAGATAGATAGATAGATAGATAGATAGATAGATAGATAGATAGATAGATAGATAGATAGATAGATAGATAGATAGATAGATAGATGTGAAATGCACTATATAATAGATAGATAGATAGATAGATAGATAGATAGATAGATAGATAGATAGATAGATAGATAGATAGATAGATAGATAGATAGATAGATAGCAGAGTTGGCAGGATTAGATCGATAGATAGATAGTGTAATTGGCAGGATTAGATCGATAGATAGCGTAGTTGGCAGGATTAGATAGATAGATAGATAGATAGATAGATAGATAGATAGATAGATAGATAGATAGATAGATAGATAGATAGATAGATAGATACTTTATTAATCCCAAGGGGAAATTCACATACTCTAGCAGCAGCATACTGATACAAAACAATATTAAAACAATATTAAATTAAAGAGTGATAACAATGCAGGTATACAGACAGACAATAACTTTGTATAATGTTATTTTTTACCCCCCCGGGTGGAATTGAGGAGTCACATAGTGTGGGGGAGGAACGCTCTCCTCAGTCTGTCAGTATAATGTAATTTGAATGAGAGTTTGTCAGTAAACTTACCTTTGTGACTCATCATCTGTTCAATGAAATGTTGAACCCTTGTCACGTATTCGTCGTGGGCCACGTCTACCTTTACAATTCTGCCTCTGTTAGCCGTCTCTCCATCCAGATACTTTACTGCTTCTCCACGGATTGCAACAAATACAGAAAATCCCCGGAGAGCGAGTTTTCTGAGGAGAGACTCGGCAGGCTCGCAGTTCTTGTCAGCAATCACGATAGCTCTGCCGATCGACTTTGTCAATACTTGAGGTCTTCGGAGTAAGACAACAGTCATAAGAATTAATAGGATACATCCCAGTAGAACAAAGCAGCTGAAGCAGCACAATGGAAATAAAAAGGAAGTGCAAAAAAGATCTAAAATGAAATAAATTGCCTGCTGGAGTATTTCAGCCATATTGCAACTGAGAGGAAGAAAGGAATTCAGATTACAAAGCACGCTGGTTTAGTAAAAATGGAGAATCGTCTGACATTTGGAAATGCTGAGCAGAGGTCATCACCCATGATGGAATATTCAGGCCAGAGTGCAGAGGAATCCTGCCTGCCAAGTTGATATGATGAGCTGCCCAGTCTTAAGGAACCACCTTCTGGAGATCTGGAATGAATGTGCAAGGAGGCACTGGCCCTGGGGGGGCTCGATTTTGAAAGTCCTGGCATCTGAGGTTATACACACAAAGGCTTTAAAAACCAATGGAGAAGGAGAAAAGGCGTCCTGGCAGAGAAGGCCAGTTCTGGAATATGTGTGCGTCACTGTGAGTTTGTACCTTTCCCCATTCCTGTTATTAGTGGAATGGCTTAATTTGTAAGGCCGGCCAATTGTACAGGGGTATTCAGGAGAGGACCTGATGGGCCAGCACAATGAACTGTTAATCTGTACGTTGCCCCAAACAGGAGGTACAGTTCGGCGCCTCATTTCCCACCACATTCCCTACAGATAATATTTAAAGGACTACGAATACGTTATTTTTTTTTTTCTCTTGCTCAAATTTCTGTACAGGTCGTCCCCAAGTTATGGATATCTGACATATGACTTACGAACAGGGGCCGCAGCTGCTCCTTCATCTGTCTGGGGGACGCGACGCAGGCTCCTCAGTAACTGCTGGTCCGTCATCTCCGGCCTGGGGACACTGCAAGCGGTGGCTGGAGGGTGGCGGTTTCGCTGCTCGCACAGTGTAGTGTCCCTCGGGCGGCTCCGGTTGATGAATGGGGCGGTGGGGGCTGCACCCCATTCATTCTCAGTGGGCGGGACGAGTGCAGCTCGTGTGCAGCACGGAGGCTTGATGGGGCAGAAGGGGGCGGTTCGCTGCTCGCCCACCACGCCGCCACAGCTACTGCTCCTGACTGAATTGGGGATGGATGGGGCGGAGGGGTGCGTTTCACTGCCTGCCCACCACACAGACTTGCAGTGTCCCTCGAATGGCTGTCCCGTTCGTTCTGGTGGCTGGTGATGCTGCAAGCAGTGACCCGGTTGTGGCTGAACGGAAGCCATTGAGGGTGAATGGGGCAGCGGGGGGCAGCATTGTAGTGTGCCTCGGGTGGCTGCCTGTTGAATGGGGGCAGTGGTGGGCGATTCACTACCCCCCTTAGGCTGCACCCTGTTCGCTCTCGGTGGGCAGACACTGCAGGCAGCATACTGTATGCAAGTGGGGGTGACTGTGTGGTGGGCGGGTGGTGAACTGCCCCTCGCTGCCCCCATTCATTCTCGAGATGTACTGTTAGGTACATAGCAGGAAGTTGAAGGGGGGCCTTCCTGCTGTGATAGCGTGTACAGTGCAGTGCAGAAGAGCTCATCTTAACCTTTTGTCTTCACCCTTCAACAATGTCTCTGAAACACAAATCTGATGATACAGTAAAGAAGAGAAAAACAATCACAATGGATAATAAAGTAGAAATAATAAAAAGTTCACAGAGAGGTGACACTCCATCATTCATTGGCAGAGCACTTGGTTACAGTCGGTCAACAACATCATTTATTAAAATAATGTATCTGTCCTGACTTACATACAAATTCAACTTAAGATCAAACCAACAGTCCCTATCTCGTACGTAACCCGGGGACTGCCTGTATTAGTAGCGGATGTGTTTAAGTGTTTTGTGCCGTGATTTGTGTTGGGTGGGAAGTGCTGCAGCGTGAAATTATGTATATAGGGGTTTCTTTGTTACAGTAAGTGTGTGTATCTTCTGCCAATAATCATTCATTTTCCAACCCACTGTATCCTAACACAGGGTCACAGAGGTGCAGTGGAGCCAATCCCACCCAACACATGGTGCAAGGCAGGAACAAATCCCCAGGCAGGGAGCCAGCCCACCACAGGGCACACACCAGGAACAATTTAGGATCGCCAATCCACCTAACCTGCATGTCTTTTGGACTGTGGGAGGAAACCCACTCAGACACGGGGAGAACATGCACACTCCACGCAGGGAGGACCCGGGAAGCAAACCCAGGTCTCCTTAGATAGATAGATAGATAGATAGATAGATAGATAGATAGATAGATAGATAGATAGATAGATAGATAGATAGATAGATAGATAGATTTTAATTTAGTGTAGTAGGCAGGATAGATAGATAGATAGATAGATAGATAGATAGATAGATAGATAGATAGATAGATAGATAGATAGATAGATAGATAGATAGATAGATAGATAGATAGATAGATAGATAGATAGATAGATAGATAGATAGATAGATAGATAGATAGATAGATAGATAGATTTTAATTTAGTGTAGTAGGCAGGATAGATAGATAGATAGATAGATAGATAGATAGATAGATAGATAGATAGATAGATAGATAGATAGATAGATAGATAGATAGATTTTAATTTAGTGTAGTAGGCAGGATAGATAGATAGATAGATAGATAGATAGATAGATAGATAGATAGATAGATAGATAGATAGATAGATAGATAGATAGATAGATAGATACTTTATTAATCCCAAGGGGAAATTCCCATACTCCAGCAGCAGCATACTGATACAAAAACAATATTAAATTAAAGAGTAATAAAAATGCAGGTATAACAGACAATAACTTTGTATAATGTTAACGTTTACCCGCCCGGGTGGAATTGAAGAGTCACATAGTGTGGTGGAGGAACGATCTCCTCAGTGTGTCAGTGGAGCAGGACGGTGACAGCAGTCTGTCGCTGAAGCTGCTCCTCTGTCTGGAGATGATCCTGTTTAGTGGATGCAGTGGATTCTCCATGATTGACAGGAGTCTGCTCAGCGCCCGTCGCTCTACCATGGATGTTAAACTGTCCAGCTCCGTGCCTACAATAGAGCCTGCCTTCCTCACCAGTTTGTCCAGGCGTGAGGTGTCCTTCTTCTTTATGCTGCCTCCCCAGCACACCACCGCGTAGAAGAGGGCGCTCGCCACAACCATCTGATAGAACATCTGCAGCATCTTATTGCGAGGCAGTAGCGCTACCCACTCTGCCACCGTGCCACCCTTGCCAATAATCATTTTTTATGTAACCCTGCTTTCACTGGTGTGTCTCTGTACTTGGGGCGGTGTAGTAGGAAAGTTGTGTTGGTCACTTGTGCCCCGGATTATTTATTTATTTATTTTCTCTTTTTCCTTTGCTGCCACTCTAGGAGGGCAGCGCATATTTGAATCGTGCCCGTTCTAAGAGCGGTACAAGTTAATTACCTGGATGGGATGGGATAGGCCAGTACAGAAGGTAACAGACATATTAGCTGGCTGGGCAGGGAAATAATTTTGCGTCCGGTTAGAGTAATATGAGGGGGTACCCATAAATAACCGGAATTGGGAAAAAAAAAAGTTTTAATGATTTCTACTTACTGAAACTTTAGTCTCTTTCAAAGTGTTCTCCATGTGAATGAATACACTCGTCCCAATGGTTTTCTCACCGGTGGGAACCATTTTTGGAACTGCTGGAGAGATTTGTACTTGTAAAATTTTTATTTGCATACTGTATTGAGGATTTGTTCTGTTCTGTGTATTGTGTTGTATTCACCCCCTTCTCTTTGACACCCACTTGCACGCCCAACCTACCTGGAAAGGGGTAGGATTGCCTTTCCTGAGGTTTCTTCCATATTTTCCCTACTAGGGTTTTTGCTTGTCTTCGTAGAGAATCAAGGCTGAGGTGCTATCAAGAGGCAGGGCCTGTTAAAGCCCATTGTGGCACTCCTTGTGTGATTTTGGGCTGCAACAAAAATAAATTGTATTGTATTGTATTTTATTTTTCTTCAACCGCCTCAATGGTACAAAAATGCTTTCCTTAGAGTTCTTGTTTTTCACACGAGAAAAAGTCGCAGGGAACAAAGATCAGGCGAGTAGGGAAAGGTGGCGAGAATTCCAAGACACACACAAGTCAATTCAGAAATCTCTTCAATCGTCCGACGACGATCTTCGTAAATTGCGTTTGCAGGCTTTTTTCAAGATTCTCGTCATTCCTAATTGTGGAAGGTCGGCCAGATCTCAATTGGTCTTCAAGTGACATTTCCCCCTCGTTTGAAACGCGAAGGGGAAGCTGCTGTTGACCTTCTACAGCTCAACTATCGAGTGTGCTTCAGCATCATTTATTTCATTATGGGATGCTGGCTGTAATAATTTCCGTCCCTTACTTATTTATATGTGGTATTTATTCATTGTAGGATGTGTGCTTTTATTATTATTTGTTTGTTGTTTGATCTACTTGCACCGTTTACAGATTATTTCCTAATTATCAACCCTAATTCTTAAACATCGACAACCTTGTCAATGGGGCAGAGCTCTGGAAGTCTGTACTTGGACTCTTTTGTCACACGATGAGCGTTTTGTGACCGAAGTTGTGGCCGTTACGTGACTCATAGATATTGTGGGCCGCAGTTACGCTCTGCTGAGTCTGACGTGGTGTTGAGGATTGCCATTGATGATGATGATGACGATGACGACCTAGGCTGATGTCATGGCCAGTACTCCGACTCTGATGAAGGACATGTACGTCCTCTGGCCATATTGTTTTCCGATGGTATGTAAGAAAGAATACAGACAACTGTGAAGAGTTGGAGCACGCATAGGGAAACCCGATACAAAGTAAGTAAAGAAAATATGAGTTATGAACACGTTACAAGAAATGGAAACTGCTGTTGCCGACGTGAGTCTCCAAACAGACTGCCTCAAGATGGCGGAGCTTCCGGTGATAAGGACGAGGCGAGTCCAGGCAGGTGACGCCGGAAGTGACGTCAAGGGTGTTAATGCCGTCAGTCTTCTGGTCTGCAGAGGGGGGAAGAGATATGGTGTTACTCAACAGCGCCCTCTTGTGTTCTGGTGGGAACTTACCATTATCTGAGTCTTTAAGGTGCTCCCAATTCACTTGTGTGTGACAGGTAATGGCCCTAGAAATGCTCTCTGTCACTAATTTCAGCAGATGGGCATGGCACCGCCAATAGCAACATTTTAATAGTAATAAAACAGAGTTTACGTTACCTGTAAATCAAAAATGACCGTAGCCTTGAGCACAGTATTCCTCAGCTAAATCACCACGTTAGAATTTCAACCCTTGCCACGTGTTTGGGTCAAATTTGACCCGTTTTATGTTTGAAATCAATGACACACACCCTAAAGTACATGTCATCTCTTCAGGATGAAACGTTGTGACTTTTTTCTAAATTCCACTTATTTAATGAAGAATAAAACAGTAAATCGGGCATCCCATGATTTGTCTTTTGGATCATTTTTCTTTTTCTCTCTTTTATTATGCAAGACCCTGTACATGAAGAAAAAATTCGAAACTATGTGGTGACATTCCAGTGTGAAGAATATGAAGCTTATGCTGCTGACTGCTTTTCCAGAGTTTTGAAACTCTGCATGTACCCTGGAGCCCACCCAGCTGAAATAAGTGGTAACCGTGAGCCTGACGCAGCTCGGCTGGCGTGAGAACTGGGAGAAAACAAAATGGGATTTGCATTTAGGCAAACTGAAACGCGGAGACGAGTATGGAGAACGGTGTGTGAAGGCCAGTGGGCCCCAAACACGAAGACACAATACAGTCACGGGATCAAATCAAAGGGTGTTTATTAATCACAATACTTATCAAAATTAACAAAAGCACAAGTCTTCTCTCCTCCAGTTCTTCTCCTTTCACCACCACACTGCCCTCCTCCAGCTGAGTGCTGCTCTTCGTCCTCCCTGCCCTGGATAAGGGAGTGTGGTCCATTTTATTGAGGACCCAGGAGTACTTCCGGTGCCAGGGCTGCTACCCATTGAAAGCACTTCCAGGTCAAAGGGAAGTCCCATATAACAGGAAGCGTATCTTCCTGCTGTGCCCTCTTGTGGCACCCACAGACTCCAGCATGACTGTGCTACTGGACTACAACTCCCAGCATTCCCTGCTGATTCCCAAATGGGCTGCTGCCATCTATTGACTGGGGGAATAAACAATTGAAGATGTGAGTTCCAAAATCTGCTAATTACACCTTTTAGTAAAATTTAGTGAACACGTGATTGTGACTTTTCATGCAGTTGGTCATGCCCCGAAAATATGTTTGAGCTTCAAAACCTACTAATTGCAACAGTGTAGCGCTATAGTTTTAGGGATTTAGTTTCAAAATCTGCTTATGGACCCAGATTTTCCTATTTATCTCCAAATTTTTTCTTTTGTACTTAGCTGATTTTGGAACTGAGCTCTTCAATTCCCCCCAGAGACAGTCCTTCCTTGTCCTCTACTTCTATCCCGGCCCGGTCGGGGCGCCTGTCCATTTGTTTAGGGCTTCCTGTTCGGGTAAGGAATCGTTTTCTTGTTCTGTTGGGCTGTTCGTCCATTCAGATGGGGAGTCTCTGTTGGGTCTGGCACCTTTCTCTCGCTTGGCCGGGATGCCTGTATGCTCTTCTTGGAACCTCCTATTTGGGTAAGGAGCCATCTCCTCTCCTGGTCATGATGCCCATCCATCCTATGTGGCACTTACAGGTGTCATCAAAATTTTCCAAATAATTATTAATTAGTTAGGGGTATTGTTCAATCATTATGAAAAAAAAAACAAGCTTAATAGTAATCTTCTACATAATGAAGGTCTACAGTGGTCCAAATTCAAGTTTATTTGTCATTCCAGCCATATCTAAAATACATTGGAACACAATTGCATTACTCAAGACCAGAAAATGTGCAAGAAGGGAAAGGGAGAAAACAAAAAAAAGTAAACTAGTCAGGGTGTGTCCGGTTCCTCCGAGCAATCTGATTGGCCCGTTTGGCTTTGGTGTGATTGGTCAGGTTGGTTTGGTTGACGCCATCGACAGAGGACGTGTGAGACACTTGAGGAGTAAAGGGGTAGGAGGCCCACTGAGAGTCGCCTTCAAAAGTGGACAGGAAGTGAGCAAGGAACCTCGAAATAACAGAGTCTGAGAAGCGGGCATTACGGGAAGGCACTCGGCAGAGGGTGTGCCGGTCAAGAGTGGCACAGACACACGAGGATACAGAGGAAAGGCGATAAAGGTACACGTATCTTGTCACTATTCTTATTCATAATTGCAATAGACTTTGTGCTGAGAAAGGCGAGGAACAAACCTGAATTTGGAATACAGTGGCACCAACAAGACTGGTTCACTGAGTTTGACTTCGCCGATGATACAGCACTACTGGTGGAGGACGATAGAACAGTGCAAACTATGACAGACTGTCTCATTGATTGTACCACACCTGTCAGCTTGATAGCAAGTGGAGAGAACAATCCAAGGTTATGAGAGTAGGTATGGTAACTGGCACACAGTCACTCATGGCACTTGTCAAAGAAACAGACAAATGCAACGAAAAGGTTTGGCGTAGCTGCCCCATATAATGTGAGTTGAGTTCGAAAATGCAAAAGATTCAAGCGGTTGTGGTCACACTGAGTTGAAAACAGAACTGATTTACAGGAAACAAAATGGCGGTTTTATGGTCAGGCAGAGGAAGTGAGGTCAGCAGAGTTGGAACTGGAAATGAGGTCACTGAGGCCAGAACTGGAAGTGACATCATCAGGTCCAGAAACCGGAAGTGATGTCATTGAGGCGGGAACCTGAGGTGGGTGTCATCGGGAGCCAGGTGGCAATTCCCATAACTGGTCTGCAAAGGAAAGAGAGAAAGGGTTTAGTGCACTCGGCCACCCCCTGGTGTGGCGTGGAATTACCCCCATTCAAGCCCCTTAGCTACCTCCCATGCCCAGAGGCGAGATTGCATTGGTTTGGACATGTGCAGAGGAGAGACGAGGGGTATACTGGGAGAAGGGTGCTAAGGATAGAGCTGCCAGGCAAGAGGAGAAGAGGAAGAAGAAAAAGAAGAGTGTAGATTGATTGGCAAAAATGGCAACTTTCTCCATTTCAAATTAAAACAATAAAATGTGCAGAAAGCGAGGTGACACTGTCTGAATCCACTGTACCGACTCTGTTTCATTTTTTGTTTTTTTCTTAGTCGTCATCATTTCATTCACAATGGTGAACACGCAGATAGACGACCCAATGTGCTTAAATGTGATTTCAGACACTTTCTTTCCTGGAATCGACAACATTTCACTTTTCTCAGCCTCACATCAAATTTCCCCTCCAATGACATTTGGACTGACAAGCCTATATATTTTGGAACAGCAGGTGGCAGCGTTGTCTAACGCAATTTGTGCTCCACTCCAATAATATAACCCACTGTTTAATGACCCTCATATTGTTTCATTTTATTTATTTAAATTTAACTGTTTGCTTGTGGTAAATTCTTCTACAGTGACTTTACTGTTGTCATAATTTGTTCATAAAGGAATTTTTTTTTTTACAAGTTATTTAATGAATACCACATACTATGAAGTTTAAAACAAATTATGTACCATTAAACCCCCCCTGGCAACATTAAGCTTATAAACTTGGCAAAGACTTGTATTGCATAACACCTCCAACACCTGGCATGGGCAGCCGAAATCCATTTTTGTTTTTAGCCGTCCAATGTCACGTTATATTCCGTCGTTCGCTGTCAAAGCGTTTAAAGTTCTGGCGTAGCTCATTGTCTTAGCCAAGTATTAAACACCTGGCCAAGTTTTCACAACCCCCTGGCCATAAACACCTGTTTCTAGAAAATCAATTTTGCTCCCACAAGCCTGCTGCCTGGTAATCACTGCATTCCATTAGAAAATGAACTCCGACTCAAAACTAAATTAGTCACTTTGAGCATTAAGGTGCATCTCCTTCATTCGTTCTCCAATCCTTCTTATATTTCAACAAAGAGGCCTGGTGGAATCAGGAGCCGACATCCTAAATGAGCAAAGAGAAGGCAAAACGATTTGTTTTACTGCATTGGATGGCACTGTGACACAGCAATTAGCTCTGATCCATCCCATCTCCACATGGCTGGGGTTGAACTTTGAGCCATGCCCGTGTTTATGAAGCGTCTCAGAGTAGGAAAACGGTCCTAATGGGCTCAAAGTTCTCAGGATCACACAGAATATGGTCCAGCTCTTAGCAGTACGAGTGAACACTGTTTTATTAATTTTACTAACAACATCTAACTTCAATAGGATTTTACAAGAGCCTAACTCACTAGGATCTGCCAGAAGATGGCATTAAGGCAGAGGCTGGCACACACATCCTGGGAAAGGCTGAATGCTTTGGAAGTGTTGGACATAGATGAACTCGTATAAATATACATATATCATCAATTTGAATCATATTGATAACATTAGAATATTCCTGTGCATTACGCCATCAATCCATCTAAAAGTGTTAGTGACGTTACGCTTTTTGGACCACGGAAAAACATATCTTTCCAATAGCATCACTCGGGGGGAATTCCGAGCCTCAGTTACCCTCAGGGTTAGGGCCAAGGTGGTTCAAACCTATCCAAGGTGGCCTAAATGAATTATAAATGTACAACATAAAATAGTTGATAATGTCCACATAAGTATTCATCTACCTGACAACAGTATTTAGTAGATGCACCTCTGGCAGCCAGGACAGCCTTGAATCTGTCTGCACAGCAAACCCTCTCTATCAGCTCAGCCATTTTTCCTCCACTCGTCTTCTTTGCTAATCTGCTCCAGCTCTGTCAGGTGTCATTGTGATCGTGATTAATCAGCCTTGGTCATCTCCAGTCATAAATTCTCAGTTGGATTGACTTGGCCACTCCAGGACATTATTATGTAGTGTGTAGCTTTGGTTTATGCTTTGGCTTGCTGTCTTGCTGGAAAACAAATCTTCCAACATGCAGATTTCTCGCCGACGGCCTCAGGTTTTCCTAAAGAATTACTTCATATTTTACTGCATTCATTTTTACCATTAGAGGCCTTCCAGAGCCTGCAGCAGATGCTTCATGGTGGGGATGGTGGACACGATGATGTGCAATACGACGTGGTGCTTAGTCTGATGGCCAAAAAGCTTAATTTTGGTCTCATCAAACCTTAGAACCTCCTTTCAAGAGTCTTCCATGTGCCTTCTGGTTGGTAGGATTAAATAGATAGATAGATAGATAGATAGATAGATAGATAGATAGATAGATAGATAGATAGATAGATAGATAGATAGATAGATAGATAGATAGATAGATAGATAGATAGATATTTTAGCATAGTCCCTGGCCGATGGTGATTCCCCAACCTCCCTCAGGGCTCCATGGGAGATGGAGTCCTCCACAGCCTGGTTGGGGCCCGGAGTGGCCACTAGGCAGGGCTGTCTGGATTCAACAGCCGGGCTGGATCAGTCTTAAGCCCCAGGTGGTGGCAATTGGGACCAGGTGGTCAAACACCTGGAACACTTCCGGGTGGGCTATAAAAGGGGTCAGCCACCACCACTCGAGAGCCAGAGTCGGGAGGAGGAGGACTAAGCTAGAGGAGGAGTGGTGGTAAAGGAGCAGAGTGTTTTGGTGGTGTTGTAATTGTGCTTTGGGACTGTGTTGGGCTGTGTGGCACTGGGAAGATGTGTCCCACAGTTGAAGAATAATAAAGCCTGTGTTCATTTTGTATGTGCCTCTGCGTCAGTCTGTGCCAGGTCGGGCACTATACAGCATCCAGATTACAATAGATAGATAGATATTTTAGTGTAGTTGGTAGGATTAAATAGATAGATAGATAGATAGATAGATAGATAGATAGATAGATAGATAGATAGATAGATAGATAGATAGATAGATAGATAGATAGATAGATAGCGAAGTTGGCAGGATTAGATAGATAGATAGATAGATAGATAGATAGATAGATAGATAGATAGATAGATAGATAGATAGATAGATAGATAGATAGATAGATAGATAGATAGAAAAATTAGTGTAGTTGGCAGGATTAGAGTTCTCCGCGTGCTTCTTGGTGGCCTCTGACAGTCGTCTTCTTCAGTTTTTCTGCTTGCTCTAGCAGACTTACGTCTCTCCCACTCTCTTTCCATTATTTTGTAGCTAATTCAATTGGACATTTAGTGACTTGATCATTTTCTTGTCTCTGTCCCCTGCCTGGCTTAGGGTGTTCTGTCACCTTCCTTGTGTAGGTCAGGCCACCATACTGACGCACCACAAGCTGAACCTTCCACATTCAGGCGCATTTAGCCTCTGATCAAGTGAGATACCAGATGTTTGGTATCAATTTCTATAACCAACTGGCTGCCCCACTATTGATTTAGGGGTGTCATATTAAAGGGGGTGAACATGTCTGAGATCATCTACTTTGTGTTTCATAGTTGTCATGACTTTAGACCACTTAGCAGAGATCCATTTTCACTAAGAATCTTTTTCCTTTTGATCAATGTCAGAAAAGCCAAATTCAATCCAATCCACTGTGATTCAGTGCTGTATAACCATAAAATGTGAAGACATCCAAAGGGGGATGAAGACTTTTAATTATGCTGCTGATAATAAATAAAAGGAGTCCAAAAAACATAATACAGTCATATCCCATTACACAATATCACAGCAAGCAGACCCCCGGACCGCTCGCTTACGTGTTTTTAATAACATTCTTTAACTTTATGAGCATCTTCTACCCCGACTGCCTTTCACTTTCGCTTTATTCATCGGTGAGGGGTGAGCTGTGTGTCTGCGACGTCGCAGTTGGTTAAGGTCATGGCCTCTCAGCTCTGGTCCAATGGTGTTTTTATTTGCTTTTTAAACATTCAAAACAGGCTGCAAATGTAATGTTTGAGACTTTTGCTCCGGATGTCTATTCCCTTGTTTTTTTTTTTTTTAAACAAACTCTGACAAGCCTGTGCAACAGTAAAACTGCATTTATAGATACAGATGTTTGCTGCTATAAACCTTTCACATGTGATTTTATTTTATTGCAAACATATGTAGTTTGAAGTGAAACAATGCTTTACACTAAATTGCTACCCTACCATGATTAGCCTGGATCGGTGACATTATTTGCTAAAAATGGTTGCGTCTTTCATTCCCGTAAATCACTTAACTTGCCTCCATGCCTCCTCGTTTGGTACAAGCCAATGCGCTCTTCCTAAATCTGACTTTCATGAAAACCTTTCAGACGAGCTTCCAACTTTCTTTAACGTAGGCAAAGTGGCCAAGATTTCTCGGTAAATGGAGCGTGTGTACTGCCAGCTTTAAAATATGGGTGTAATTTTATAACACCATTCTATAATTAAATACACAAGTGAAGTTTCCTGCATTGACTCAAAAGATGCCATAAAACATTTGAATCACATACCAGCCGTTTGAAAAATTCTTCTGTTCAGGTTCTGAGCTGGTCAGTATTTACATTTACATTTTAATATACAAACAGGCAGATTTTATATTTAATTTTGTTGTTTCCCTAAAGCTTACATTTTTTTGTCTTGTGATATCCTCAACACATACATGGAGAAGAGTTTGTGCTGACACCACCACACAAAGAGGAATAAAACACATTTAACCTCTATAGCATCATGTCAATTTGATAGATAGATAGATAGATAGATAGATAGATAGATAGATAGATAGATAGATAGATAGATAGATAGATAGATAGATAGATAGATAGATAGATAGATAGAAGAAAGGCACTATACAATAGATAGATAGATAGATAGATAGATAGATAGATAGATAGATAGATAGATAGATAGATAGATAGATAGATAGATAGATAGATAGATAGATAGATAGATAGATAGATAGATAGATAGATAGATAGATAGATAGATAGATAGATAGATAGATAGATAGATAGATAAATAGATAGATAGATAGATAGATAGATAGATAGATAGATAGATAGATAGATAGTGTAGTCGGCAGGATTAGATAGATAGATAGATAGATAGATAGATAGATAGATAGATAGATAGATAGATAGATAGATAGATAGATAGATAAATAGATAGATAGATAGATAGATAGATTGATTACTCGACAGTTTAGGGGCCCTGTAACTAAAAGCTCGACCTCCCACCGTTATTTTATTAATTCTTGGAATCATAAGCAGACCGACATATTTGCTCTGGTTTGTAAGTCATGATAAGTTCAGATAAGTATGCCGGACCTCGGCCATTTAATGCTTTATATGTTAAAAGAAGGATTTTGAAACTTAACCGGTCACCAGTGTAAGGACTTGAGGACTGGAGTTATGTGTTCGTACTTTCTTGTTCTTGTAATAATTCTCGCAGCCGCATTTTGGATTAACTGGAGGCTGTAGAAAGAACAGTTTGAACATCCAGTGAACACCACATTGCAGTAGTCAATCTGACTAGAAATTAATGCGAGAATTAATTTCTCAAAATCCTGCTTATTTAGAAAACACCTTAATTTCCCAGTATTTCTAAGATGGAAGAGACATGATTTAGACAACTTTGTAATGTGTGTTTTAAATGACAGGCTAGAGTCAAAGATAACTCATAGACTGCGGGCTGATTCAGTAAAATTAATTGATATTGTTGTGATGAGCATCACTTCCTCCATTAATTATCAACTCTGTTTTATCGATGTTTAAAGACAAGTTCAGCTCACGGTTCAGTTTCAGTTTGTTCTAAAAGTGGCTTTACAGGTTTTGTTTTACACACCATTGTGTTTTTTTTTTTAGTTGGCGAATTCACCACACTCACTGAAATTGCTGAGTTACCATGGAGTGGCAGAACGTGTAGAAAAAGTCATGACCAACTCACATCATCATCATCATCATCATCATCATCGTCACTATCGCCTGGTTCACTTAATGGTTCAGTTTTAGTTTGTCCTAAAACTGGCTTTACAGCTTGTTGTTTTAATGCCATTAGGTCATGGATGAAGGCTCCGCCCTACTCATAAATATTGATAAGTTACCATAGTATTACCATAAAGTGTCAGGACATATAGAAATGTTCAGAATATTAATATTTCATTCACAAGATGAATGCTGTCCCGAGTGTTATTTGGGCTGAATGCTATGTGATCAAAAAAGCTACATGTAGAGCAATACAATACAATACAATTTATTTTTGTTATAGCCGAAAAATCACACAAGAAGTGCTGCAATGGGCTTTAACAGGCCCTGCCTCTTGACAGCCCCCCCAGCCTTGACTCTCTAAGAAGACAAGGAAAAACCTTAATAGGAAGAAACCTCGAGAAAGGCAGTTCAAGGAGAGACCCCTTTCCAGGTCAGTTGGGCGTGCAGTGGGTGTCAAAACAAAGGGGGGTCGATACAGTACAATACACAGAACAGAACACAAGTAATCCTCAATACAATATAAAAATAAAAATATTACAAGTATGGAGCAGAACAAGAGACAAACTACTCCATTACCTGTCTTTGATGGGTACCATGGCCAGTTTATTCATAATTGTACAAGTAGAATCAAGACACCTGACAGGACCCCCAAGGGGTCTGGCCTTTAGCTGAGACCATGAGAGTTTTTATAGGCTTCTCCGACCAGTTTTCTATCATTGATATGATAAGCGTTCCCATCAAAGGTCAGTCACACATAACCAGTTTCAAGCAAAAACTAACCGGTTCCATCCTGTTCTTGCTTATTTGTCTTTCCTGCTGTTGTATTAATTCATTATTAAGCATTTCCCTTTTGAGGTGTTCCTCATCTTCCGTCTCAAAGGTCAGTACCTCCTTAATCTAACAGGTAATCATTTTATACAGAACTTTAAGATTATACTTTTCAACACTTCCACCCTGTCCTATTTGTCTATATGTCGAGTGTGCGGACAATATAAAAGTAGTGGCTATGTATAGCTTATCACATTCAGTTAAATAGTTATAGTGGAGGTAAAAGTAACTGTTAGTGTTACAGCGATGGAGCAAAGTCGCACTGGCGCTTGGTGTCCCCTTGCGAGTTGCCCCCAGTAACTTCAAGGCCTGCAAATCAGAGGGCTTCCCCAGGTTTGACCCAGCCCTCCACCGAGGCACAAGTCCGGTGCCACTATATTATCTCCAGGCACGCTTTCAAATTCAAATGGCATGACGGAAAGATCAGAGCGCTGAAATTAACCCTTAAACCACCACATACTTGGGGGGCTAATGCACCCCCCCAGACGCCAAATACTTTTTTTGCTGCACTTTTTAAGGAAACGTCACAATTCACCAAGAAAAAGTGAAATTTTAATGGAACTCATATTTTTTTCATGCAAAGAGCAACACGATTACTGCAGCACTAATCGTTTTACACACTGCCAATGAACTGTAAAAATGTTCAAAAACTACTGCAACAATCTATTATGATATGTAGAAGGTGCAACTGACGCCATTGATGAAATTCAGTCAATCACTGAGTCAACTGCGCTTGAACTGGCTACACGCGAGCACACCGACGGCCATCGCTGACGCTCACAGGCTAGTTTAGTGCAGCAGCTCAATCCCAGGAACAGTGATGTTGATTCACTAGGGGCAGCAGTGGTCATGAGCTCTCTGCTCAACGAATGTACGGCACTGACTGATCAGCTAGCAAATTGCACTGGGAGCTGACTATAGAAGGTTGCGATGTTCAACAAATGTACGTCGCCGAAGATACTCACCTTCAATGTGCTGGCACACTGGGAACTGACTATAGCCGGTTGCTGTGTTCAACAAATGTACGTCAGCGAAGATACTTATTTCCAATGTGCTGGCAAATTGCACTGGGAACCGACTATAGCTGGTTGTAGCATTCAATGAATGTACATCGTCGAAGATACTTGGCTCTGACATGCTGGCAAATTGAACTGGGAACTGACTATAGCCAGTTGCGGTGTTCAACGAATGTATGTCACTGAAAATACTCAGCTCCAACGTGCGGGCACACTGGGAACCGACTATAGCCAGTTGCGGTGTTCAACGAATGTAGGTCGCCAAAAATACTTGGCTCTAACGTGCTGGGAAATTGCACTAGGAATTGACTATAGCCAGTTTCAACGTTCAACGAATGTACATCACCAAAGATCCTTGGCTCCAACATCCTGGAAAATTGCACTGGGAACTGACTATAGCCAGTTGCGGTGTTCAATGAATGTACGTCACCGAAGATACTTGGCTCCGACATGCTGGCAAATTGCACTTGAACCGACTATAGCCAGTTGCAACGTTCAACGAATGTACGTCGCCAAAAATACTCAACCCCAACGTGCAGGCACACTGGGAACTGTCTATAGCCAGTTGCGTCGTTCAATGAATGTACGTCGCCAAAAATACTTGGCTCCAACGTGCTGGGAAATTGCACTGGGAACCGACTATAGCCAGTTGCAACATTCAACGAATGTATGTCACCAAAAATACTCAACCCCAACGTGCAGGCACACTGGGAACCGACCATAGCTGGTTGCAGCATTCAATGATTGTACGTCGCCGAAGATACTTGGCTCTAACGTGCTGGCATATTGCACTGGGAACCGAATATAGCTGGTTGTGTCAGTTTAAGGGTTAAGAGGTTACCAGCAGAGAGGACGGGGTGAAGTAGGTGGAAGTTCGAACTTTCGAACGAGCAGCCAGTGTGACGTGGTTACAAACACATACGCGGTGAGATGATCAGGGATGAATTGTGGGATCTTTCAGCCTTTTCCTAATATGGTTGCCATTTTGCGTACTGTTTTTAGGGTTGGGTTCCATGTTGCTAAGGGCGTGGTCTGCAGGGTCATGACCTCAAATTCTTCAGCCGACACGATAAAAGGTCAGCATTTGCCCTGATGTTTATTCGATCTGCAGGGCAAATCCTTATTAACTTTTACTGAATTCTCTTTGTGATTTATTTTCATGTCTTGCCTCGTTTTCGACTTTGACTGTGAGTTTTTGCGTCTCGGTTGCTTCGTTTTATTCTGTTTTTGGTTGTTTTAGCTTTTTTGCACGCATCTCTCAGATTGATTCAAGAATTAGTCATCTGATTTCCATGTGCTAGGGGGAAAGATGGAGGTTTAAAAATGGGGCGCTGCACCCGATCAGAGGAGGACGTAGGGTGCGTGACTCGGCGTCACTTGTTATTGGGGGACCCTGGAAGACGGCTGACTATGCAAAAGCGCTAGCAGTATGAAACTGAAGTCCGGACCACCAGGGGTCGTCTTTTGACCTGTCTTTGGGCTTGCAGATGCTTCTTTACTGCAGTGCTTAAGGAGCAGAGAGAACAGTGCTTAAGTCTGTAAACGTTAGTAAGGATTTGTATTTATTTGGGGGTTCTCAGCTTTTCATTAACGTCTCTGTGCATAATTTTTCACTTTTTTATTTTGGATTATTTTTCTGTCTGTCCTTTGTGAACTGTCTATTGAAGAAGAATGAGGAAGAAGAAGCTTTTTGTTGGATTTTTTTTTCTCATCACTTTTGGTTTTGGAGTCACTGTAAATATTGTATGTAGCAGCAGCACTTATTTTTTCTTATTTTTGTTATCGTTCTTGCATTGAACTGAACAAATTAATCAGACATTACTATAAATAGTTCTTCTCAGGAATAAATCAGAATTCTGTTTTTTTTTTTTTTTGAACAGTTGTCATCGTCTGCATCTCTGCTCTCACACATTACAACTCTGAAACCGTGCGACGGTGCCGTTACAAGGGGCACCACACCAGTCTTCATTCTTTCCAACATCAGTTTGAATTTCCCCTACTCATCCTTGTTGTTCCACCCTCACAGCTTTAATTTCACCAAGGAGTTACTAAGAACTTATCAGTCAACTAGTTTTGATTTTATTTAGTTCTACTCACAGCGTGCAGCATCACTGGGCAGGTTAGAGAGCAAACACGATTACATTACAGGAATCCAAATCACCAGGCGACTTCTACAAGACCAGCTGGACCGTCCCAGGCGTTCACCAAACCTCCCTTCCTCAAATTTCCACATCTTTTAATTCGCTCTAAATGGCTGTTGGGTTGCCGTCCTCTAAAGTTAATTTCTAGTTTAACAGCACATTATTGTTGTTCGTCCAGAAAAACAGCAAGGAGTTCTGTCCCTGAGGAATACTGCAGTAGGCTTGGCTCATTAAAATCGTTATAATAAGCAGTTTTATGCTGGCTTTTATTTTGTTCCCAAGCACTGTGGCACAATACACTTACAATTTAATTGCATTTTTTTTTTCCAGCTTTTTTTCTCTATTATTAAAAGGAGAGAAAAATCAGCAAGACATCTCTTAAATCATGAAATACAATCATACTATACAACACCATACTAATACTGGATCAGGGCCTCCTTCTTAAGGTCAAGGTCTTATTATTGTCACAGGAACAATACACAGTGACATTCCTTACTAATGCAATAATCAACAGAAGAGATCAGGAAGAGAAAAAGCTCAAAATTAAATCTAATAAAACTATATCATAAAACTAATCTATCTATCTATCTATCTATCTATCTATCTATCTATCTATCTATCTATCTATCTATCTATCTATCTATCTATCTATCTATCTATCTATCTAATCCTGCCAACTACGCTATCTATCTGTCTTAATCCTGCCAACTACGCTATCTATCTATCTATCTATCTATCTATCTATCTATCTATCTATCTATCTATCTATCTAATCCTGCCAACTACGCTATCTATCTATTCATCTCTCTAGTATATAATAAAATTGTAAGGTCGGTGTACTCAGTCCCTCTAAGCAATCTGATTGGTAAGTTTGGCTTTGGTGACATGACGAAAGAGGAAGTGTGAGCATAAGATGAATAAGGATGAATATAGACAGATAGATTGATAAATAGAATTTAAGTTAGTGTAGCAGGCAGGATACGATAGATAGATAGATAGATAGATAGATAGATAGATAGATAGATAGATAGATAGATAGATAGATAGATAGATAGATAGATTTTAATTTAGTGTGGTAGGCAAGATAGATAGTATCAGTATGCTGTTGCTGGAGTATCTATCTATCTATCTATCTATCTATCTATCTATCTATCTATCTATAATATAGTGCCCCTCATATAATCTATCTATCTATCTATCTATCTATCTGATCCTGCCAACTATGCTATCTATCTATCTATCTATCTATCTGATCCTGCCAACTACGCTATCTATCTATCTATCTATCTATCTATCTATCTATCTATCTATCTATCTATCTATCTATCTATCTATCTATCTATCTAGTCTTAATACATAATTCGCCAGTCTCCTCACTCACTCACTCACTCACTCACTCACTCACTCACTCACGTCCGTCCGAAGCCAAATGCGCAGTCGCCTTCTACACAGCTGCCCGAAAAACCTTACGAGACCGACATCACAGCAGACGGCGTATTTACGGCCGTGAAAATTCAAAGAGAATTCAAAGGCGATTTCAACTACAGCTCGAGGCATAATTACGCATTCATTCAATACACCTATATCAGGTTTGTGGTGCTTATACTTATTATATATTATACTATTCCACTCGTGCCCGTTTCATCTTACGTTGTTGAAACGGGCTCTTTGTCTAGTATATAATAAAACACTAAGGTCTTTGTACCCCTGCGGTGGGTTGGCACCCTGCCCGGGATTGTTTCCTGCCTTGTGCCCTGTGTTGGCTGGGATTGGCTCCAGCAGGCCCCCGTGACCCTGTGTTCGGATTCAGCGGGTTGGAAAATGGATGGATGGATGGGTCTTTGTACCCAGTCCCTCTAAGCGATCTGATTGGTCAGTTTGGCTTTCTAACACTTTCTTATGAACTGCTTGGTCCAAAGTATCACGGAAATGTGCAGAATATTTGTAACATTGAACGGTCTTAGCACAAGGTTCAAGTTCACACTCTCATTACCTTCTAGTCTTGGCCGTTGGTTTACAGACAACAAAATGGAGCAAAATAAATAATGACTTTTCCCTGGCGATGAGATAGAGCAGATGTCTTCAGCTGGAAGGCCCCTTCTTGTGATTGTCCTCTGTCGGGGCCTTAGCTACCGTTTTGTATGTAAACAGCCCAAATTTTATAGCAACACGAGGTTATAAATAATAGTTATGTGAAACATGTTTAAAGAAAGGTGACAGTTATTAAAGAGAGACATTTATTTACATGTCAGATAAAGCTGCGGGATAATAAAATATACCCAAAAATCTTTTTGGAAAGAAGAAGCTGCTGCATCTGCTTATCAGGAAAAGCCAACATGGAGCTGCAGGGTGATATTTAGTTTCAATCAAAAACAAAGCCTTGCATGGTTTCATTTGGACCAAAAAGACTGATAACCAGCATAAAAATAAAATGTTGAATATAAAAAAATACAATTTAAACCCGGTGTTCCTTTTAGTTCAGTTTATTCATATATAGCACACTCCAATTTACAAGCCCAGAGCTCTATACACATTAATAAATACAGTCATTCACCAATTTACAACCAAAGGCGTTGAGGCGAGTCATATGGACGGGGGAAAACAATTGGGAACAAAATCCTAGAAACTGCAAAAAAATAGCTGTAGCAATAAATATTTTATTATTATTATAATTATTATTATTATTATTATTATACAGGGTCTCACACGTTTTCCGACCCTTAGATGGCCCTTTAGGTTTTCTTTTGCTCCAGTACCGGCCCTCTTGGCTAATTCTTATGCATTCAGCCCACAACGCTTTCTCTTACACCAGTGTTTCTCAACCATTATGATATCACATCCCAGTTCTGCCTTTTTAAATTCATTGACGATCGACATTCAGCAATTGATGACCACCTCCTTGATGAAATGCACGCGAGTGAGGGTCCTCCTTGGTTAAAACAAACTCACTTAGAAATGGGAAAACATAACGTTCAGTGATGATGATTGCTTAGATGACCCACCGTGACCTACTTGCGAGCCACGATGAACTGTGACCCCCCAGTGTTTGAGGAACACTTCCTTACACAGACTTGGCGTACAGACACTGAGACTCAAAAATCAATATTGCCAACCATTGACGGTGACCTGTGACCCCCCACGGGCAGTTCCTTAGACAGACTTGGCATGTGGACACTGAGACTCGAAGATCATTTTTGCCAGTCATTAATGGTGACCTGTGACCCCCAGTGGTTTAGAAACACTTCCTTACACAGACTTGGCGTGCGGACACTGAGACGTGAATATCAATTTTGTCAACAATTGACAGTAGCCTGTGACCCCCAGTGGGGGGTTCCTTACACAGACTTGGTGTGTGAACACTGAGACTGGAAGATCGATTTTGCCAACCATTGATGGTGACCTGTGACCCCCAGTGGCCGAGGAACACTTCCTTACACAGACTTGGCATGCAGACACATGAGACTCAAAAACTCTATATAGCCAACCATTGACAGAGACCTGTGACCCCCAGGGGCGGTTCCTTACACAGACTTGGTGTGCGGACACTGAGACTGGAAGATCGATTTTGCCAACCCTTGACAGTGACCTGTGACCCCCTGTGGGGGTTCCTTACACAGACTTGGCATGCGGACATTGAGACTTGAAGATCATTTTTGCCAGTCATTAATGGTGACCTGTGACCCCCCAGGGCCGGTTCCTTACACAGACTTGGCGTGCGGACACTGAGACTGGAAGATCAATTTTGCCAACCATTGATGGTGACCTGTGACCCCCTGTGTTTGAGGAACACTTCCTTACACAGACTTGGCGTTCAAACACTGAGACGTGAAGATCGATTTTGCCAACCCTTGACAGTGACCTGTGACCCCCTGTGGGGGTTCCTTACACAGACTTGGCATGCGGACATTGAGACTTGAAGATCGTTTTTTTTGGGCTACTCTGTGCCAGTAGTTAAAGTATGCATACCTGTGACCCACAGCAGATTCACAGATCCTCAGTTTCAATGACCTGTACACTTTGTGACCAACGTACAGTCTCATGGTTGGTTCCAAATGGAGCTGGAAGTCGTTTATCGTTGTTACCACGGCTAAAGGGAATGAATATTAAAGATGCAACATTTGAGCTGTTTAGCCTTCTTCAGGTGAACAACTTAAAAGGAAAGAGCAGGTAACATATTGTGACAGATTAGGGGTCCCCCCAACCCCCAAACACCAGGAACAGCTGACACACAGACAGTCACTCATTCAAAACAGAGGCGTTTATTATAAAATACCTCAAAGCAGGTTTCCTCCAGGTCACAAAACCACAAACAGATACTTCTTGTTTTCCTCCTTCTGTGTCTTCTCTTTCTGTCCTCCTGCCTCCAGTGAGTGCTGCCTTCATTCCTCCCAGCTGTGAGTCACCGGAGGAGGCTGGATGTCTTTCTTTTATGTCAGACTGTGGAGTACTTCTGGTAGAGGGTATAGCCTGAAGGAAGTCCTAAAAAGTAGGGATTATGAATCCCTGAAGAACCCCCTGGGCAGCTCCCATGGAACCAAGCATGGCTTACTCTCGGGACTACAACTCCCATCAAGCTCTACGGGGTTCCACATGGTTACCGCAGTCCTGGGATTCTGCCATCTAGTGGAAGGAGGTTGAAAATATACACATTTAGGAGCTTTCCAGCACTGCTTCCTAATCATGTCATCCCATCCGGGTAAGGGTCCCATACTCATCTCAGCTGGGATGCCACATAATCCTGCTTGGCACTTACGAATAAGAGTGGAAGGAAGGAAGGAAGGAATAAAGTCATGACAGATAAAGGAGGAAAAGGTGAGAGGAGGTGAGAAAGAGCTGACATTAGAGAAGTAGAACGGACAGATTCAAAATTTAGTCGGTCATGAAGACCTCAGGCTGAGAATGACTTTAGAGTCTTCTGTGTATCCCGTTGAAAAGTGTCTTTGAAGCCCTGTGAAGGAACACAAACAGCTGTGATCAAGGGGTGATTACTGGGCATAATTACTGGGCCTAAGTAAGTGAGTCAAGACTGAGATTTAGTACCACACAGAGGTGGCATCATCAGGTGCCAATCATCAGTAGGCCCGAGTGGAGAAGAAGGGGCATAGGACCTCACAAGCGTCACCATTTATATACGTATTGGCCACTCTGCAGGCAAGCATTAGGGATTTGAAGTTTATACGTGCCGCTAAAGAGAGGAGTGAGATGTGCCCACTTCAGCTGTCTGTATAGAGCGCTAAACACACACACTTTTTGATAATTGCCCAATTAATTGGGGGTCTGGGGGGGAGAGAAAGAGAGAGAGAAAGAGAGAGAGGGAGAGGGAGACGGGTCTTCAGTTCAGACATGAGCAGGACAACGAGTCCTATCTTCTTCAGGGTCCTTCCCCGTCACTAGATCTGAACCTAATAGACTCCCATTAGGCTTTAGTTTCGTGTTTACGATGTGTGCTGATTATTCCAGAAGTAACTAACAATATTTTAGCAAAAAAACATGGATTATGTGACACGAGTAATGTGAGTTTTCTTCTTCTTTTATTTTTCCTGTGGACGTTTCTCACATCATTTGCTGTTGTAGAGCATCGGTCAGTTTTGGCTTAAGTTACGTCATAAACGTTTCTTTTCACTATTTTGCATGAAAACACAAGATTACATTTTTTTCTCAGCCACCATCGTTAACTGCATGGTGTAACTACCAGAAAAGATGACATTTTGGGGAGTATTCCTTTAAGAATAAAGGGGGTCATGACCCCAAAATTCTGATGTTGGTGTATCATTATATCCTTATACGAGTACATGGAATAATCAATAATAAACAAATAGATTAATCAATGTAACAGAATTTACTGATTAAATAAACATTACTTTTTATTTCAGAAGCACGTGCTTTTCACGGAAATACATATTTTGTGTAAAGATGTAATACTGGACAGATGCTTTTGTGATTAATAATCTCTCAGGCAGAAATTCATAATCTAAAATAGAGTTTACAAACGCTGAATGCCCAGGAGCCTCACAAAACCTTTTCCACTTGGTCATTTTCAACACGTTGACATTTTATTGCCTTATTAAGGAAACTAAATATTACATGAAAGTGTGTTTCAGTGTTCTTGTAAACACATTTGGTTAGAGTGCTCAGTGGCAAATAATACGATAATTAGGGGAAGTGCTGTATATGAAGTTTCCTTCTGATTGTCTTACATGTTTGTATTTTTTGTTTTTAGTTACATACAAATTTTAATTTAATTGGCGGTCACATATTTGGCAATAGCTGTGAAAATTCATTTTCCTTTTCCCAAAAGGCAGAAAATTACCATGGATTTATTCCACATATTCTTCAAGCTGTGGATGTTGGACAAAATACAGAGGCTGTGGCTGAAACAATGTTACTTTAATTACTCAATCCCATCTGACTTAAATATTTTTTGTTACTACTTTAAAATGTACTTTTAAAATTAAGTGTAGGTTCTATATAGGAAAATTAGATAGATAGATAGAGATAGATAGATAGATAGATAGATAGATAGATAGATAGATAGATAGATAGATAGATAGATAGATAGATAGATAGATAGATAGATAGATAAGTTGGCAGGATTAGATAGATAGATAGATAGATAGATAGATAGATAGATAGATAGATAGATAGATAGATAGATAGATAGATAGATAGATAGATAGATAGATAGCGTAGTTGGCAGGATTAGATAGATAGATAGATAGATAGATAGATAGATAGATAGATAGATAGATAGATAGATAGATAGATAGATAGATAGATAGATAGCGTAGTTGGCAGGATTAGATAGATAGCGTGGTTGGCAGGATTAGATAGATAGATAGTGTAGCAGTTGAGGCATGTGTCCACCTCTTGAACCCTCAGGTACCACTCCAAACACCAGGTGAAAGTATAAGACTCTTTTATTTTCTTCTTATACAGTGCACCAAGCACCCTCCACTCCACACTACTCATATAAACAATAAACTAATCACAAAACTCTCTCCTCCTTCTCCCAGACACTTAGCCACCCTACCTCCCAGCTCAACTCAGTGTCTGGGCTTTCCCAGAGTCCTTTTATACACTCTAACCCGGAGGTGTTCCTGCCCAACAGTCCACAGTTCCTTATTCCTTCCGGGTCAGGGTAAAAGTCCTTTTCTTCAACCTGGAAGTACGTCATCTCTCCTGCTCACGTGACCAGGACGTACTTCCAGGTTATAGGGCACATATGAGTCCACGGGCTTCCCAACAGCGACTCCCAGTGGTCCCCAAGGTATCCAGCAGGGCTGTGTATAAAAACTACATACTCCATGAGGCCCTGCTGGAACTCGGGGCACGTCCATGCTGTTGGGAGAGCTCCTCCTGGTGGCCTGGGGGTGAGGGCCGGAATAGGAAGCCAGCAATCCACCACAATAGATAGATAGATAGATAGATAGATAGATAGATAGATAGATAGATAGATAGATAGATAGATAGATAGATAGATAAAAATCCAATGTCTGTCTGTCTGCTTTTCAGGAGAGGACTACTTAGCAGATTTAGATTGGGTTTTATTCTATAATTTGCTTGAACATTCTGGTTGATTTTGCGACTTCTGTCATTGTCATATGTATCGTAGTTCTCTTGTGGGAGCGATATATTCGTGCTAATATTAGACAGAGCCTGCAGGCCGAGGGGGGGAGCGTGATGTCAGGAGTGGGGGACCGGGCTGGGCCCGCCTCGCTGTCCTGTTTCACTTCTACGCTGGTGAAGCCGCGGGTGACTGCTAGTACAGTATGAAAGACACCATAAAATAGATTTAGAATAGGATTCACTTAGAACTGAGCCCAAACACTTCAATCCTGCTTTCATCAGACCTGAGATTCTTGTTTCTCACATTCTGGGAGTCCATCAGGTGCCCTTTGAAAACTCCAAGTGGGCTTCTATGTCTCTACCTACTGAAAGTCTTCCATCTGGCCACTTTGCCATAACGCCCAGATTGCAGTGATGGTTGTCCTTCTGATAGATTCTCCCATCTCCACACAGCTTCTATGGAGCTCAGCCAGATTGACCATTGTGGTGCTTGGTCACCTCCCTAATAAAGGTCCTTCTCCCTCGATTGATTGGTTTGGTTGACCAGCTCCAGGAAGTGTTGTGGTTGTTCCAAACGTCTTCCATCATCTCACGTCTTTTTGTAGCTTTTCCCAGCTCTGTGCCTTGACACAGTCCTGTCACTAAGTTCTGCAGGCAAGTCCTCGGATGTCATGGCTCGGTTTCTGCTCTGCTGTGGACCTTCTATACTCCGCTGTGTGTGCCTTTCCTAGTCAGCCCTCTCAGCTGAGCTGACCACAGGTGGAGTCCAAACAAGATGACCTATAGAATGGGATGCCCCTCAGACATATTTTGACAGACATAGGATTCACTATGTTTCACTTTTTTATTTTAATTAATTTGCAAAAATTCCTAGACTTCTATTTTTGCTTTGTCATGTTGGGGTATTGAGTTGTGCTTAATGAGGGAAAAGCACAACTCATTTGTAACATAACAAAATGTGAAAATAGTAAAGGCTTTCCACATATGACAAATGTCTGCTGCTGTGTCTTCTTAACTTCCTTCTTTGAGAGAAATAATTTCATAAATGTCTCCCTGAGCCCGATTTGGATTACGTCGGACCGACTACCGTATGCTGTGTTGTTTAATTACAGTAATGGCCAATTGTTGCATTTCTAAAGTCTTTGTTTTTTAACAGGACTTTCACTTTAAGCCCAGAGTGTCACTCTGTGCCCAGACACAATACAGCAGGTGACACAAATGGCTAATATCTTCCGAGTCAAATTAGGGACTGCAAAGCTGCAGAAATGGATGAGCGTTGCTAATGAAGTCAATGCGTTCAGCGACTTTCTCTGTAGGCCTTTTTGTTTTTGCAGCGTTGGAGAAAATGTGATAATCCAGGCCAAGACAAACACAAACATGAACAATGGTGTGTCATTCTGGGAATGGCTGTTTGAGGTCAATTCAGTTATCTGACTTTACTCACAGGAGGGATTTGCGATGCTTTTGCACCTGCTTTGCTAAACAAATGGAAAGCGTTTAAGTGCCGCGTTTATTACGGCATTTTCTTGTAAGTTCTGCGGTCCCCCCACCACCACCCTGGTCAGCCAGACTTCTGCGCAGCACATAGGGGACAAAGCTGAGTCAACGCTCTGGGGGCTTTTGATTGTCAGGACTCCAGCACTTGCATGAGACGAGAACAATTAAATCATTGTTTTTTAATAGGAATAAAAACCTGCCATTAATGTAATCTTCGTGTAATCTGATTAAAGGAGCACAACTGGCCTTTTCATTGAATTGGCACTTCAGCCCACACTTACAATGATGAAATTAAGCAAAACATATTTGAAATAATAATATTATATCATTCTTGGCTTCGGCTATGAATTCCAAGCACTGCACTCAGGTAACTTTCTGGTCAGAGTTGTTGGTTGCAGTTTATTATTAATTTCATTCATATAAAATTCATTATTAAGTAAGAATTGACACACAACTGTATACATACCCTCAAAACATACAGCGTGTGACTTCTTCACATTTACTTTTGTCACACCTGACTGCAGGATTCGGACTTGTCAAAAGTGTTCATCAGATGCACACGGCTTTTGGGCTATTTCAGTACATTTTCACTTGGCACGATCTCCTCACTTTTGTCCATGTCGGCATCAACACCACAATCTTGAAAACCAAGTCTGGTGTGCGATGGTTTGCTGAGTGCAGCCTTGTTGGTACAAAAGTGCTATTGTATGTCAGTGAAAGTGTGTTGGCTCAGCCATTTACAAACATCACCTCGAGGCACCCGAGTAGCAGGGGCTACCGTCTGATAAACTCGTGTAGTTGTCATCCCGCATCAGCAGTTGGCACTCGACGGCAGCCAATCACTAGCTCGTTAAATGAATCAGGAGAGCCATTGGTGGAATTACACAAACACGTGGAATGGCGGCGCTGCTTTAAGGACTGGAGAGCGAAGGAAGCGTCACCTCATGAGGTGTCGAGACGTTTTGGTAAAACACAAGAAATTCTCGTAACTTTTATTATACCATTTTCTAAGCCTGCTAAATCCTGAGCATTTTTGTAGGGCACTTTAATAATACTGATGAATATTAGCATTTATTACAATATTATATGGGGTTCTCAAAAGGTGAAAATTCAATTGAAGCCCAGATATAAAGCTTTTAAAACAATCCTCTCAGGTGGCCAAAAATGCTTTCAGAGTACTGTATATATAAATATTACACAATCTACAGTATATACTGGACAGCATAGTGCATCTATCTATCTATCTATCTATCTATTATATAGTTCATTTCATATCTATCTATCTAATCCTGCCAACTACACTATCTATCTATCTATCTATCTATCTATCTATCTATCTATCTATCTATCTATCTATCTATCTATCTATCTATCTATCCTGCCAACTACGCTATCTATCCATCTATCTATATATCTATCTATTAGACAGTGGATTTAAAAAGTCTTCAGACCCCTTCACTGTCTGCACACTTTATTGTGCTTTAGATTTAATGTTAAATGGATAAATTTGCCAATTTTGCCCATCAATCTATTCTCAATATCCCAGTTTGCCACTTTTCTGTTTTTGCTATAACTAGCTGTGCTACCCCTCAAAGATGGCTTGAAATCTAAATAATTAAAATTTACAAAATTTTCAGCATTTTCAGCATTATGATTTGCAGCACCTCATCCATTGGAATTTATTTTGTAATGCATGTAGTAATAAAGAGCATTATATTTTTCATTTCAACAGATGGTGCATCACTAACAGTAGCACTACTTTTACAAATCTCATCCCAAATGGCATTTAAAAGAGACAGCACCCGGAAGGACACACAAACAAAGAGGCAATTGTCCTTTTATTTACTGGATAATAATAAATAATAATAATAATTAAAAATCAATAACTGAATACTCTCGTCAATAGATAGATAGATAGATAGATAGATAGATAGATAGATAGATAGATAGATAGATAGATAGATAGATAGATAGATAGATAGATACTTTATTAATCCCAAGGGGAAATTCACAGGGTTAGGGTTAGAATAGAAGTAGATTTAGAATATAGAAGTATTTGAGCCTTTTCTATTGCACTCCTAATTGTACTCAGGTGCCTCCTGTTTCTTAAATGTTTCTACCACTTGATGGGAGTCCACTTGTGGCAAACTGAATTGACCGTACATCATTTAGAAAGGCACACGTGGACCTGTGTGTAGGATGTCCCACAATTCACATTGCATGTCAGGAGAAAAGCTAAACCATGAAGTCCAAGGAACTCTCTGTAGACGTAAACAATCAAACTGCGGTGAGGCCCAGATCATGGAAAGAAGGTAAATGCATTTTTAAAGCCTTGAGTGTTCCCCAGAACACAATGGACTCAATGATTATGAAATAAAAGAAGTCTGGAAGCACCAGGACATTTTCTAGTGTTGGCCATAAGGACAACATGAGAAACTGGGCAAAAAAGGTCTTGGTCGGGAAGGTGAGCAGGAACCCAATGACCACTCTAAGAGAGCTTCAAAAGTCCTGTGCTAAAATGGGAGAACCAGTCAGAAAGAGGACCATCTTGACAATACTCCACCAGTCACAGATTAATGGTAGACAGAAGCCACTCTTGAGTAAAAGGCACATGACAGCCTGCTAGCACTTTTCTAAATGGTATTTAAAGCCTCTGAGAAGATGAGGTAAAGGATTCTGTTGGTCTGATGAGACAAAAATGAAACTCTTTGGGAAGAACACCAGGCACAGCTCATCACCTGCCTGACACCATTAACACGGTGAAACATGGTGGTGGCAGCATCCTATTATGGGGGTGCTTCTCATGGGCAGGGACATGGAGACAGGACAAGACGGGAGGGCAGGATGAATTTAGCTAAATACAGAGAACGAGTTTTTGGAAATCTAAGTTGTGCTTTTTTTTTCTACTGACCTACTAATACTTCTAAGACAACATTCATATAAAAAAGTAGGACGCCTAAGACTTTTTCTCTGTGTGTGTGTGTGTGTGTGTGTGTGTGTATGCAAGCATAAACGGCATAGGCTAGTGTGTGTGTGTGTTTTACATTTAGTTTGCCAAGTTTTTTTTACTAATAAACTTTAAAATTAGATTTTAATTCATACCATCTGGCGCTTATTTTTACCACTTTCCACCTGAAAGTAATTATGGCAAATGTAGCGCTATCTGCTTCTGCCCAAACGACCTTAAATAGCTCATCATTTTCATTTTAATAAATGAAGTTTAATTTTTGCCATAGTGAGACATTTTTATTTTTTCCATTTTTCCATCATAAAAACTTTTTAATAATGCCTCTGATCTCTGATGTTATTCGAGGAGCAACCAACACAATTAAGATACACAACACAACGGAAGGCTGCGTCCATGGCAATCATTAAGAATTTTTTGCAAAATGCTAAATTAACAACAGAAAAGTTAACAAAGAGCAAAAAACGTGAGATCTAATGAGAATGAGATTTGTACTTTTTGTATGCACCGCGCAAGAATATTTCACGGCTAAAAATCACAACTCTGTGTTAGAGAAAGTCACCTTTACTAGTCTCACGTGCCTGACTTTGTCCACGACTGTTGCGTGACGTTAGACAAATTGTAATGACCAAGAAGTGCCTTCAAATATTGAAATGCCTGATACCATCTCTAGAAGTTCAGTCTGCTGGTCCACACCTAAAACCAAGACCTCCACGTTTTCTGCTCTAATACGCAGTACAGAATATTCCTTTAAGTATGAGATGTAGGCTGTGGTTGCTGTATTCAAATTTCCATATCAGGTTCTTGACGCCAGCCAAGAGACCATTAACATGTGGGACCACAGAGAGTCAGGACCATCAGTTTTACATCTTGAATTTTCACAGTACTGCATTTGAACATTGGGATCCACATTAAGCGCCCCTGCTGGCCTCACCAACACCACCTCATCCAGCAGCACCCCAAGCTTTTACGAGATGGTCTCCCATCCAAGTATTGGCTGAGCTCAAACACACTTAGCTTCAGGGGGCTAGCGTCTTCTGAAGTGCAAGTGGTTTGGCTGCTGGCTAAGAAGAACATGCACTGCAATCATAACGTGTCTCTTTGCGCTGTCCACGCTTGTTGCACAACAACACGTTTGGTAGTCGGTGACTGTTTGCGAAATGTCCATTGAGTGTTACATGATGAGAGAATAAAAAAAGGAAGTGAAATGATTTAAACACAAAGATGAAAGATAACAAAATGTGTATATCTTGACTTTCAGAAAGCATTTAATAAGGTGCCTCATGTGAGGGTGGGCATCAAACTAAAAGAAGTGGGAGTTCAGGGGGTGGAGTGTAGATGAGTGCAGAATTGGCTCAGACACAGGGAGCAGAAGGTAATGATGAAATGAACTTCATTAGATTTGGCCGATGTTAAGAGTGGTGACCAGCAGGGGGCAGTGCTAGGGCCGCTGCTATTTTTAATATCTATAAATGATTTAGATAGGAATATAAGGAACAAGCTGGTTAAGTTTGCAGATGATGCCAAGATAGGTGGATTAGCTGATAATTTGGAATCTGTTATATCATCACAGAAGGACTTGGATAGCAGACAGGCTTGGGCAGATTTGTGGCACATGAAATTTAATGTCAGTAAATGTAAAGAATTACACATTGGAATGAAAAATTTGAGGTTTGAATACACCAGTGTTTCTCAACCTTTAAGTATTTGAGACTCGAGTTTTCATAACAGTTTTAATCGTGCCCCCCTAACGTTTTTTGAAACCCTAATAAAATGTATTCCTATATTTTTTGCTGCTGATACACTGCTACAAGTTTAAAATTTCCCTACGAATAGCGAAATTACGCCACATATGGCAACATTCGCGCCCCCTTTATAGTTACGCCCTAGGGGGGGCGCGTCCCACAGTTTGAGAACTGCTGGAATACACAATGGGCGGTCACAAAATCAAGAGTCCACCTTATGAGAAGAATTTAGGAGTTGTAGTGGACTCTAAGCTATCGACTGCCAGACAGTTTTCAGAAGCCATTAAGAAAGCTAACAGAATATCAGGTTATATAGCGCCTTGATGTGTGGAGTACAAGTCACAGGACGTTCTTCTCAAGCTTTATAACACACTGGTGAGGCCATATCTGGAGTCCTGGGTGCAGTTTTGGGCCCACCAGACATATCAGCACTAGAAAAAGTAGGGAAATATAAAGTATTTTATGTCGGAAGTAAAAATGTGAGGTTTGAATACACAAAGGGAGGTCTGAAAATCAAGAGTATGACTCAGAAAGATTTAGGAGTCGTAGTGGACTTGACATTATCAACTTCCTGACAGTGTTCTGAAGCCATTAAGAAGGCTAACAGAGTGTCAGGTTATATAGCGCCTTGATGTGTGGAGTACAAGTCACAGGAGGTTCTGCCCAGGCTTTATAACACACTGGTGAGGCCTCATCTGGAGTCAGGTGTGCAGTTTTGGTCTCCAGGCTACAAAAAGGACATAGCAGCACAAGAAAAGGTCCAGAGAAGAGCAACGAGGCTGATTCAGGGTTACAGGGGATGAGTTATGAGGAAAGATGAAAAGAGCTGAGCCTTTACAGTCTTTAAAATTATGAAGGGAATTAGTCCAGTGGATCATAACGGTAACTTTAAAATGAGTTCATCAAGAACCTGGGGACACGTGTGAAGGGTAAATTTTGCACAAATATTAGGAAGTTTTTCTTTACACAAAGAACAATAGACACTTGGAGTAAGCGACCAAGTAGTGTGGTAGACAGTAAGTCTTTAGGGACTTTCAAAACTCGACTTGATGTTGTTTTGGAAGAAACAAGTGGATGGGATGGGTGAGCTTAATTGGGCTGAATGGCCTGTTCTCGTCTCGAATGTTCTAATGTTCTAAAAAAAGCAAAAGGAACTGAAGCCTTTTGCTGTATTTTCGCCACATACAAATAAATGAAAATGTTAGTATAATCTTTTGATACGTTCAGTTTCCTGTCTCCCGTGGTTATCATTTTAGAACGACAGAGCTTCGCCCTTCGCCCGTTATTGACCTGCCATGGCTATGATGGACACTGATATGCTAGGCCCCATTTTCAACAATATTTACATTCATTTACTTCAATTGTGAGTTCTGGTAATGAACCAAATGTAAAAAGTGAACACAACATTTCACAAAGTGAATGCCTGAAAAATGAAAACTAATTCAAAATAGTACCTAATTTATAAAACACCACAGACTAGAGCAGGGGTGGGCAGATTCAGTCCTGGAGGGCCGCAGTGGTTGCAGGTTTTTGTTCCAACCCAGTTGCTTAATTAAAAAACAATCCTTGTCAATTATTTAATTGCATGGCTTGTTAGTGCTTTAACTCTGCCATGTCAGGTCATTCTCATATCCTAGATTTATTTTCCTTTCTAAGGATATCATGCAAATGATCTGAAGTCTAAAACAGATGAGTAATTCTCAGTGCTTCACTTTTTTCTCTTCTCTTTCCTTCCAAGTATTTAATTAAACCAAATAGTGCACGATAAATACACACAGGTGTAAAGGGTAACAAGCTAAATGGAGAAATGCTGGTCTCTTTTGTCATTTGCATGTTAATGCTAATTAGGAGCAATTAAAAACCAAGAATACAGCTGTATAAGACTAAAATAAGCAATAAGGGTTCAAAATCTTAACGAGCGAGACAACTAAAGTGAAGCTGAAGTGTTACTTGAGCAATAAGGGCTTCTTATTAAGCAATTGGGTTGGAGCAAAAACCTGCAGCCACTGCGGCCCTCCAGGACTGACTCTGCCCACCCCTGGACTAGAGTAAGGCATTCTTCTCCTCGTGTGTTTGACAAGCAATCCTACCAAATCAAGTCAACTTTTAATCATTTTTCCAGCAGCATACTTAACTTTGTGGGAGTACACACATGCACACATGCGTTGCTGTATCAGTTGCAACACAACAAAACACAGTTTATCCCGGAAACAGTTGCTATGACAAACATATTGATCCACAGTACTGCTCTTTAACACAGGGACTGCTGGATTATTTATTATCAGGATGCTGGCCTTCAGGTCTATGCATCTTATATATAAAATAGTTGTGTAAGCCCGTGCTGTAAAAAGCCCAGCGTCCTAGAAACTATTGAAATCATCAGAAAAAAAATTGAAATGTAGAGATATCAGGTAATTGAAAGGAACTACTCTGGGCGTCTCTCTCCTAGGAGGATTCATTTTGTCGATGTGCTCGCCTCGCTTGTGTATTAGCAGCTAACCGACTTTGTCTTTCTTCGGAGGTTTCATTTCACTGACGTGCTTGCCTTGTTTGTGTATCAGCTGCTAAGCGACTTTGTCTTTCTCCGGAGGTTTCGTTTCGCCGACGTACTCACCTCGCTTGTCTATTAGCGGCTAAGCGACTTTGACTTTTTTCTGAGGTTTCGTTTCGCCGATGTGCTCACCTCGCTTGTGTATTAGCGGTTAAGGGACTTTGTTTTTCTTCAGAGGTTTCGTTTCGCCGATGTGCTCGTCTCGCTTGTGTATTAGCGGCTAAGTGACTTTGTCTTTCTTTGGAGGTTTTGTTTTGCCGATGTGCTTGCCTAGCTTGTGTATTAGCGGTTAAGGGACTTTGTTTTTCTTCAGAGGTTTTGTTTTGCCGATGTGCTCACCTCGCTTGTGTATTAGCGGCTAAGTGACTTTGTCTTTCTTCAGAGGTTTTGTTTTGCCGATGTGCTCGCCTTGTTTGTGTATCAGCGGCTAAGCGACTTTGTCTTTCTTTGGAGGTTTTGTTTCGCCGATGTGCTCACCTCGCTTGTGTATTAGCGGCTAAGTGACTTTGTCTTTCTTCAGAGGTTTTGTTTTGCCGATGTGCTCACCTCGCTTGTGTATTAGCGGCTAAGTGACTTTGTCTTTCTTCAGAGGTTTTGTTTTGCCGATGTGCTCACCTCGCTTGTGTATCAGCGGCTAAGCGACTTTGTCTTTCTTTGGAGGTTTTGTTTTGCCGATGTGCTCGCCTCGCTTATGTATTAGCGGCTAAGTGACTTTGTCTTTCTTCAGAGGTTTTGTTTTGCCGATGTGCTCGCCTCGCTTGTGTATTAGCGGCTAAGTGACTTTGTCTTTCTTCGGAGGTTTTGTTTTGCCGATGTGCTCGCCTCGCTTGTGTATTAGCGGCTAAGTGACTTTGTCTTTCTTCAGAGGTTTTGTTTTGCCGATGTGCTCGCCTCGCTTGTGTATCAGCGGCTAAGCGACTTTGTCTTTCTTTGGAGGTTTTGTTTTGCCAATGTGCTCGCCTCGCTTGTATATCAGCTATTAAGAGACTTTGTCTTTCTTTGGAGGTTTCGTTTCACCGATGTGCTCGCCTTGCTTGTGTATCAGCGGCTAAGCAACTTTGTCTTTCTTCAGAGGTTTCGTTTTGCAGACGTGCTGTTGTGGTGTGAAATGTGCCCAGAGTTTCTCACCTTGAAAGAAGGCTCTAGAAGTCAAAGGATAAGCAAACAGAGTAATTAGCTTTATTGCAATAATCAATAACGCGGACTCAACCCAATTAAGCTAAACTGAGTTGAGCCCTGAACAAGCCAAAAGTTACAGTTTATATAATCATTTCTTATCATTTCGACCTCACTTGAAACAGCTTATACGCTGCTTATTCTGAGTCCCCACTCCAGCTGGCCCCTTCCAGGCCTTCTCTGTAAACCACCAATATTCCTTGTACCTAGTGCTGTCCTGACAGTTGTGACAAGTCGGATACCTTGTGAAGAAGAAGAAACACCTTCGGGGCATCAGTGGCAGAGCCTACAGGTTCAACATCATCCAATTGATTGTCACAATCTTGATCACCTTCGTGATCAGCAAAATATTCATCTTGTGACAAATCTACCGTGTATACTCGCATTTAAGTTCTCCCGTGGATAAGTCGGGGCTTGATTGTACCATATAATTTCTGGTATTTTATAATGTCAGTCGTATAAGTCGAATGCGGAAAACTCACACTATTGGTCCACGAGATTATGATATGCTGATGCCCACCTGAGAGAGTAACCACGGAGCTCACTGCCTTTTTTTTCTATGTATTGTGCCTACGTGACCATGTGCCTAATACCCAAACTACTCTGAAGTGACGTTTGCACTGTTTTGTGTTTTTTGTATCTCACACTCTCATACACTTTTATCGCAAGAGCATCCCTTATCTACGATGGAGTGTTTGATCAGAAGAAAATATGAAACTGGTTTTAAATTAAAAGTCGTTGAAGTGGCAAAAGAAATTGGTAACTGCACTGCTGCAACAAAATTCAATGTGACTGAGAAACTGGTGTGAGATTGGAGGAGGCAAGAAGATGTAAAAAAAAAAAAAATTAAGTATCATACTTTTGAACGGGCGTATAAGTCGGGGTCTGATTTTATGATCGATTTTTCGGGTTTCAAGACCCGACTTATACATGAGTATATACAGTATTTGTTTCAGAACATCAGCAGCTTTGTACTGTTTTCCCAGCAACATAACTATAGCCTGCATATTTATAGCACTATTTTCCGCAAGCAATTGCATCCAAAAGAAAAAATTCTATGGCTATCCACTAGATGGCAGTACTGTAGTACATAACTGAGATGCAGCAGCTGAGATCATCAGCACGCAGACCACATCTAAAGTGACTGTACACTGAGTTGTTTCGTACATCGCTTCTTAAAAGGCTCAATGACATGTGAGTTAACTCATATCTAGTTGTTTCAAAACATCAGAAGCTTTATACCTTTATTGCAACACCATAACTATAAACTGTTGATTTATAACACTATTTTGCACAAGGCTGTTGCCACCAAAAATAAACTCTAAATTCTAACTGTAGCGGGTAACTCAGAGACTGGCCTCGTCAGTAGTGGAGGCTTTATTCTGAGGTACGAGTTTTCTCGTGTGTCGCATATTGACAGGCTCAGTGAGCTATGACTTAACTTGTACCTCATGTTCATCTATTTGTTTCAAAATTTCAGCAGCTTTATATTTATTTTGCGATAACATTATTATGAACTGTTGATTTTTAACACTATTTTGCACAAAGCTGTTGCCACCAAAAATAAACTCTAAATTCTATGTCTATCCACTAGAGGGCAGCACTGTAGCGGGTAACTCGGAGACTGGCCCCGTCAGTAGTGGAGGCTTTATTCTGAGGTACGAGTTTTCTCGTGTGTCGCATATTGACAGGCTCAATGAGCTACGACTTAACTTGTACCTCATGTTCATCTATTTGTTTCAAAATCTCAGCAGCTTTATATCTATTTTACGACATCATTATGAACTGTGCATTTGTAACACTATTTTCTGCAAGCTGTTATCACTAAAAATAAAATTATAAAATGCTATGTCTATCCACTAGAGGACAGCACTGTAGCGGGTAACTTAGAGATTGGCTGCGTCTCTAGTGGCTTTATGCTGAGGTACAAGTTTTCTCACGTGTTGCGTATTGACAGGCCCAATGAGATATGAGTCAACTCGTACCTCGCGTTTACAGTGTAAAACCAGTGTACTGTTATGAACCTGATGATAATTTTCATTCCCCTTTATCTCCTTGCATATTCTAAAGCAAATATTTTATAAGGAAATGACACATAATAGTTGTCAGACTTAAAATATTTATTACATCTTTTGAAATTAAATTTGTACATATTGTCACACATGTGCGATTAGGAGTAAGCTGACTGGACCAAGTGGAGGTAATTATCCGCCAGGCCAGGGGGTGGCAGGGTGCGCTAAACCTTCTTCTGTTGTCTCTGCAGGCCAAAAACAGGAAAACCTGCCTGATGTAACAACAACAACAACGTCACTTCCGGTTCCGGCGGCAAGAAAGACGTCACTTCCCGTTCTGGAGCAAAGCGTGACATCACTTCCGGGTTCAGCGCCAAGCATGATGTCACTTCCGGTTCTGGCACCAAGAAAGATATCATTTCTGGTCCCGGTGCCAAGAAAGACATCACTTCCAGTTCTGGAGCCATGCATAGTGTCATTTCCAGTACCGGCGCTAAGCATGATGTCACTTCCAGTTCCCATGCCAAGAAAGATGTCACTTCTAGTCCTGGCGCCAAGAAAGATGTAACCCAGTTCTGGAGCCAAGCATGACGTCACTTCCGGTTCTGACACCAAGCATGATGTCACTTCCAGTTCCGGCAGCCAAGAAAAATGTCACTTCTAGTCTTGGTGCCAAGAAAGGCATCACTTCCAGTTGTGGAGCCAAGCATGATGTCACTTCCGGTTCTGGCACCAAGAAAGACGTCATTTCCAGCCCTGGCGCCAAGAAAGACATCACTGCTGGTTTCCGGCCCCAGATGGCATCACTTCCGGCCTCACCCTTTAAAACCACCATCTTCTCTACCACCAAATCACTTCAGTCTACAACTCAATCCCTGCCATCAGTGCTTATTTCAAAGCCCTTTATTGCAGCCAGGGACAATATATGGGTGGCTGCCCCAAACCTTTCCATTGAGTTGAGACTAATTATTTTACAATATCTTGTATATTTGACTATATTAAAATTCTAGGGGACAAATGTATTACGGTTGTTATATAAAGTTTCGTATTTTATATATATATATATATATATATATATATATATTTGATATTTAGAATTATATTTTATGCCATCTCGGTAAAACAAAAAAGATTTTTGCCGGGACTGATGGGATCGAACGGTAGTGAAACTTGGGTTCAAGGAAGAAATGTTGGGACACCAACCGGGTCATCCCATTTAATTCTTTTGAACAGGAAATTTTCTGCAAGACAGGAAAAAATGACTTCATTCTACGGTTATTGTCGCACGGCTCCATAGGGCAGCTCAAGTCCCCCCTCCGGGGATGTACAGCTTTATAGGAATTGCCTTGGAAGGGGTGGAGTCAGTTGCCCTCAGTGGGCGCTTTCTCAGAGCTGTGGCGGCACAAAGAGGTGACGAGGTTAGCGACAGCCACCTACTTCATCAGAGCACACCCTGAAGTGTCATTTCTTTTAGTTTGATGTCCACCCTCTCATGTATCACCTTCTCAAAAGCTTAATAGTTAATAGTGAAGCTGTCCCAACATGTCACTCGGGTTCCTCTTAAAGGTTGTCAGGGTTGAAGTTTTCTCTTTCGGGATGCTGTAAGTGCACGATGCATGAGAATTTTTCATGACATTTCGTAAGTCTCGTAGTGTAAGGCGTGAAACAGTAAAGCAGGAATATCTCATATTAACCACAACATACATAATGTGTCGCACCTACAGAATTTGTTTAGGT
Source organism: Erpetoichthys calabaricus (assembly GCF_900747795.2). Taxonomy (NCBI): domain Eukaryota; kingdom Metazoa; phylum Chordata; class Cladistia; order Polypteriformes; family Polypteridae; genus Erpetoichthys; species Erpetoichthys calabaricus. The sequence goes on along the minus strand of NC_041408.2, from coordinate 7,082,410 downwards.
GTCAAACATCTTTGTAAAACGACGAGTCTGTGCACAACACCATCCAGTCAGAAGCTGCCACTCAAGGCTCACGTTGTGATGGCAGATGAGTTCATCCTCTAGAATTTAGGACACACTGCCTGTGGCATGGAAGAACATTCCAGAGAGGAATCATAAAGTCTGGGAGGTGGGAAATGAGCTCTGCTTTTGAGAACTTCCCACAAATTTATGGAGGACGGGGGACTTGTATTTCACTATGGGATGGGGGAAGAGTTTCAGGGTGTTGTTGCACGATCGCTAACTCTTTTTTTAATGTTTTTTCAGGTGCTGGAAGTCGCGCCTTCTCAAGAAATTCATGGAATGAGACACAAACTGTTAGAAGTTGTATTTGAATACAAAAGAATAAAAAGAGAGCACGACCAGTCGTGTGTGTTTGGGAATAAAGATGCCTATGGTCTGAAATTATTCATTGCTACAATTGTACATATATGGCATGTCTTGTCATATGTTTTGTGACCAGTAGGGGGAGCAGTGTTAAAGATTTGCATTGGGGGTGACAAGGATGGGCAGGATTAGAAATGAGGACATTAGAGGGTCAGCTCAGGTTGGAAGGTTGGGAGACAAAGTCAGAGAGGCGAGATGGCGTTGGTTTGGACATGTGCAGAGGAAAGATGAGGGGTATATTGGGAGAAGGGTGCTAAGGATAGAGCTGCCAGGGAAGAGGAGAAGAGGAAGGACTAAGAGAAGGTTTATGGATGTGGTGAGAGAGGACATGCAGGTGATGGGTGTGACAGAGCAAGATGACAAGAGTAAAGAAATGGAAGAAGATGATCCGCTATGGCGACCACTAACGGGAGCAGCCGAAAGAAGAAGAAGAAGAAAGGGGAGAAGAGGAAGGCCTAAGAGAAGGTTTATGGATATGGTGAGAGGGGACATGCAGGTGATGGGTGTGACAGAGCAAGATGACAAGCACAGAAAGATGATCAGTTGTGGCAACCTCTAACGGGAACAGCAGGAAGAAGAAGAAGAAGAAGAAGAAGAAGAAGAAGAAGAAGGGGGAGATGCAGCACCCCAAACACAACCTCAGCAGAGCTCCTTCCTTTACCCAGGACCCAGCAGTGCTTCTGGTGCCGTGGGTTAGGCAGACTTCCCATGAAGAAACAGGGCTGCCCCATGGAACTACAGTTCCCAACATGCCCTGTTGGTATTCATAGAGGTGCCATAACTCAGAGATGCTGCCATCTAGTATTTCAGGTGAGTAAATAACCCCAGTAAGTTGCCTCCGCCTGTCCTTCCATTGTGTTGGCATCCCAAGCCGGCTGAGGGTCCTTTAATCAAGTCCTTCAGGGATGCCAACATTTCCAATTCCTTGTCATCTCCTGGCTCTGACCCGCTCTAATTAGTTTGGCCGGCCTTCCGGACCAGGTAAGGAATCTTGAAGCAGCCTGGGTGGGACACCAGCCCACTACAGCTGAATTAAGAATATCGTTGCGCTCTGTGCATGTAGCGATGTCGACCTAATGGAGTCGCAGTGTAAGTTTTGTACTGTGGTGTTATATGTTCAGTTTTATTTAACTTTCCTGCAGATTCGGTTTTTAGACTTGAACCAGGATGGCCTGCTATAATCAGTGGCTTCTGCTGCTCATTTCCTGGAGACGGGCCCTAAATCCTGGTGTTGTCACTGCGTGTATGGAGCGTTCAGGACATGATAATCAATTTTAATTTTACACAGGTACACGTACAGACACTATAGCAAAATCAGCTCTTCTCAGGGTTTTGAATTGAAACCTGAACTGAACTCAATGGTAAATATTTGACTCCATGACTAAACTTCAATTTACGAGAAGCCATCAACACCCGAAATGGATTCAACAACTTAAAAAAAAAACACTTGAAAAATAAAAACAGCAACCGTTTGTAACAATTACTGATGACTCGTTGGCATGTGCTCTACACAAGACTTGTGGTGGCATACAGAGTGGTCAATCGGTCGGCACCTATATACATGGTGCAGGTGCCCAGAAGGGAGGAAGGACGGGCATCCTGGCTGGGATAAAGGAAGGATTCATACCCGGACAGGACACCATAATGGAAGGATCGGGTGAACGGGCTCACCGGGAGCAGTTCATTCATCCACACGACAGGTGGCAGTGTTCATCAAGGCTGGACCAGTTTAAGACACCCGCTGGGTGGCATGGGAATTGGAGTTTGGAGACGCGGCCCTGTCGGGGTCTTTGGGGCTCTGGTAATGCTTCATAGGACTTGGACAGGAAACCAGGAAGCAGTTACCACCTCGCTGGTCGTCAGGAGGCAGAGGACGACACTCTTGGAGGAGGAAGGAGAGAACTGTAAATGGTGTATTTTGCTGGTTTTCTGGAAAAGAAGGTCAGTAAGTCATTTTCTGACCTGAACAGGATCGTGGGGGCATGCTGGAAACTATCCCAGGTAGCATAGCACACAAGGCAGGAACAAACCCTGGACAGGGTGCCAGGCCATTGCAGGGCAAAAACACACACAAACGCACAACCATGGCAAGCAGACACTAGGGTCAATTTAGGATTCACCTAACCTGCATGTCTTTGGACAGAGGGAGGAAACTGGAGCACCCGGAGGAAAATCACACAGACACGGGGAGAACATGCAAACTCCACAAAGGGAAGACCTCTGGACGTGAACCCTGGTCTCCTTACTGTGAGGTAACATCCATGAAAAGAAGGCGTTATGTCAAATTTGAACCTGGAATTGTGTTGGGTATTACTGTGTCAATCGTTTGGGGCTCAGTGGCGCCCCCTAGTGGTTACAATGGAAACATTGGTGAGGCCTTTTCTTCCATTTCACCCACTCGGGTGGTTTTCTGATGAAGGGCATCCGGTGCTGGCACTTCTGCGTCAAAACAAATCTCGATTGTGACTCTTTTCAGTGTGGCTGTGAGCCGGTGGAATGAGCCTCTTACCTCCATTGAACATGCCAAGTGTTGAAGAACATTTGTGAAGGCTTTCTTTTTTGGTGAATTCCTGTCTAATTGATATTAACTATTAGAATTATATTATGTAGGAATATTAGCTTGTATTTTGTTCTGAGCACTTCACTTGTGATGGTCAACTTGTCCTGTCACCCTTGTTCCCAAACAGTCCCTCAGACTGATCTTTACTCGATTATGTTGACCTCTTTTGTAAATCTCCCTGGATTAAAGTGTCTGCTCAATAAATAAACATACTTAAAAAAAGAATTACACATATATTAAACATATAGTAAAATTTATTACACATATAATAAAATTAGCCTATTAGCCTAAACCTATCTACTCTATAATAAAACACTAAGATCTGTATGCCCAGTTCCTCAGAGCAATCTGATTGGTCAGTTTGGCTTTGGTATAATTGGTCAGTTTGGCTGTGGTGTGATTGGTCAGTTTGGCTTTGGTATAATTGGTCAGTTTGGCTATGGTGTGATTGGTCAGTTTGGCTTTGGTGTGATTGGTCAGTTTGGCTTTGGTATAATTGGTCAGTTTGGCTGTGGTGTGATTGGTCAGTTTGGCTTTGGTGTGATTGATCAGTTTGGCTTTGGTATAATTGGTCAGTTTGGCTATGGTGTGATTGGTCAGTTTGGCTGTGGTGTGATTGGTCAGTTTGGCTTTGGTATAAATGGTCAGTTTGGCTTTGGTATAATTGGTCAGTTTGGCTGTGGTGTGATTGGTCAGTTTGGCTTTGGTATAATTGGTCAGTTTGGCCTTTGGTATGATTGGTCAGTTTGGCTGTGGTGTGATTGGTCAGTTTGGCTTTGGTATAAATGGTCAGTTTGGCTTTGGTATAATTGGTCAGTTTGGCTGTGGTGTGATTGGTCAGTTTGGCTTTGGTGTGATTGATCAGTTTGGCTTTGGTGTGATTGGTCAGTTTAGCTTTGGTATAATTGGTCAGTTTGGCTGTGGTGTGATTGGTCAGTTTGGCCTTTGGTATGATTGGTCTGTTTGGCTGTGGTGTGATTGGTCAGTTTGGCTGTGGTGTGATTGGTCAGTTTGGCTGTGGTGTGATTGGTCAGTTTGGCTGTGGTGTGATTGATTAGTTTGGCTTTGGTGTGATTGATCAGTTTGGCTTTGGTATAATTGATCAGTTTGGCTGTAGTGTGATTGGTCAGTTTGGCTGTGGTGTGATTGGTCAGTTTGGCTTTGGTATAAATGGTCAGTTTGGCTGTGGTGTGATTGGTCAGTTTGGCTGTGGTGTGATTGGTCAGTTTGGCTTTGGTGTGATTGATCACTTTGGCTTTGGTATAATTGGTCAGTTTGGACGTAGTGTGATTGATCAGTTTGGCTTTGGTGATGCGATGATATAGGAAGTGAAAGTGTGAGACGCACAAGGAGGAAGAGGAGGATGAGATAAGGCACACGCTGAGAGAGACGGCAAGTAAATAAATAGGCGGGAGGTGAGAAATTAATGGCATAGTCTGAGATTCAGGCTTTACGGGGACACAGTGGAGAGGAGGAGCGCCGGTGAAGAGAAGTAGAGACACACAAGAATACGGGGGAAAGGTGCAGAAGGTACAAGTAAGGCAACAGAGAGAAAATATTTAAAACCTATTCTATTACCTGTTTCTGCATATACAGTATAATCATACATCTCAGTTTATCAGAAGTGATTTTCAGAACTCAAGAGCTGCTTGTGAAAAATTTCCTTGGTTGAATTTTGCCAAGACAACTGTGCGACTGTAATCACTTAGCCTGCAGCCATTAAAAAAATAGAAAGACAAAAGAATTCATAATAATTACTGTTTGTTTTGTTGTGGGTGATTGTTTAATGACGCCTACGCAGAAATTTTGAAATATCTGACTTTGTATATGCAAATGAAATGCTAGCCTGAAGGCAAAAGATACAAAATAATTGGAAATTTTTTACTAACTGGAACAGTTGACTCATGACTCTAAAACAGGTTTTATTGTTCTGACAATTGTTTTTTTGTGTGTATAATCATCACACTACAAGTCAAACTCTATTAGATACTTCCCTGCATTGTCTGAACTTCCATGTAACAACAACATATGGCGAGGGCAGGAGGGTGAAGTTCATGGGTGTGTTCAACAAAACGTTTAATATGTATGAGCAAATAGTCGAGATATTTGGTGTAGAAGTCCATATCATAATCACTCATATCTATTGTGCCCTGTAGTGGGGCGTCTCAGACCCCAAAAACCAGACGCAACTGCACCAGACCCAAGTTCTGGATTCAGAATTAGTCTTCAGAACACGTCATCCACCTGAAGCTAAGCCTGTTCAGGCCCCTGGCCATCTTGGAAAACTTGGGTCACTGCTGGAAGAGGTGCTGGTGAGGCCAGCAGGGGGCGCTTACACTGTGGTCTGTGTGTGGATCCCAATGCCCCAGTACAGTGACGGGGACACCGAGCTGTAAATATTGTGCCATCTTTCGGATGAAATGTAAAACCGAGCTCTTGACTCTCTGTGGTCATTAAAGATCCCTAGGCATCCTTTGTAAAGAGTAGGGTGTATCCCGATGTCCAGGCTAAACTGCCCACCATGGCCTGGTAATTCTGGACCCCTAATCATCCCCTATCTCTAATTAGCTATCTCTCTCACCACTTCACCACCTAATAGCTAATGTGTGGGTGAGTGTACTGGTGGAAAATGGCTGCCGTTGCATCATCCAGTGGCTCCTCACTCACTGAATCGCTTCAGGGAGTGAGAAAAGTGGTATTTAAATATAAAATATTATAATTATTATTATTTTATTAGGCGCAATATTTTTTCCAAAAAGCAGCAAAGTGCAATAACCTCCCTTTGTTCATTTAGTCTTTCTCTCCTTCCTTCCTTCTTTCCTTCCTTCCTTGTCTTATCTTTACTTCCACCGCCTCCAACCCAGCTGAGCTTCATCCTTCTTCACATGAAGGACTCCCTTTTAAGCCAGACCTGGGAGCACTTCCAGCACATCTGCCATTTACCCAGAAGCACTTCCCACTGACAAGGGATGCTCCTCTCCCTAGAAGCACCCCCTAGTGGCACCTACGGACCCTAACAGAGCTGCAATCCAGAATTACAGCTCTCGTGAAACCCTGAAGGTATCTGAATAGGAACCACACCAGAGGAGTTCCACTATCTAGGGTGCTGGGAGAGCCCATGGCCCCGGGAAGCAGTCTTCCTCTGTCTTTCTATTATGCTGGAATCCTTGCCAGGAAAGAGAACAGTAATCATCCTGCTCCAGGGCCTCCTGAAAACAATAAGGTATTTTACTAATCCCAGCTGGGATGTCAGCCAATCAATGTCCTTCTTTATACAGTGCCTTTCTTGTCTATCTACCTATCTATCTCTTATCCTGCCTACTACACTAAATAAAATTCTATCTATTATATAGTCCCTTTCATATCTATCTATCTATCTATCTATCTAGACGAATAATGAAGTGCTCAGCTTAAATCCATTGACCTGGTTACCTGACTGTCTGCCAGCCTTGGAAAGAATCCAGGTTTGGATTGGCTGATGGAGTTGCAAAAGTGAGTCTCTTATCGGCCTGACCTAAAAGTAGACCCCTAGTCTAGAAGATACTGTTTCTGGAGACATCAGCTGAGCTCCATTTCATCAGTCTCCTTCATACTGCACAGCGCCACTGCATCACACTCCACCCCTCAAAAGTGTAATCCCGCCGACTACGCCAAGTGTATTGTCGTGGATTCATGCCACAAAGCATCTGAATGTGCAGATTTTCTTTTTAAATTTTGATAAATTTCTTTAATCCGCAAGGAAAACGTATCTTTTTTTTGCATGGCCTTTGCGCTATGAACCCACAAAGTCTGGATTACAAAAGCTCTCAGAGAGTTTCTTATACGTTTGAGCTACAAGTGGAGCGATTGCTGGTGACTTCCACTGAACTCTCTCTCTCTCTCTTTCTCTCTCACTCAGGTCCCATGGTGCTTTGTAGAAACACTGCACCACACCCATCATATTTTAGTGACAAGCGTTGGATTGAGTGTGTCCAACAATGATTTTGTTTGGTAATATTTTTCAATTTTTTCTTTTTGATGGTATGATAAAATTTTCCAAAAGCAAACTGCAAAAGTCAACAATGACACAAAGAGATGCTCCAGAACTGCAGTAGTGACAAAGTTAACATGCTTTTAGATGTTAACTACTGTAATGAAGAGAAGAGAAACAGATTAAGAATTGGGGCACCATAGTATAATTGCATGTTCGGAATACAAATGAATAAAGCAAGCTTTGGGACTTTTCAGACATGAGTCTATCTTCAACTGACTCTGAGATGGCGGTGGGGCCATTTTTCAGTCTGAAGGACAAGAAGATGTGGGTTCAGTTGGTTGAAGACCAGAAGTGACGTCATTAGGGATGTGACTGCCAATCGCTGGTTTTGCATTGGTTGGAATAGAAAAGGCATTAGGCAACAGCGCCTCCCCCTGCTTCCAGGTGTAATTACATTTATATGAGCCCCAACATGGTCTCCCAAGAGCACGTATGCGACAATATAGGCTAAAATATTAAAATTTCTGAATTTATGTGCCTCGTTTTTGAATTAGCACATATTGAAGCTACCTTATTCATGAATCACCTATTAGGTAATTGAAGTATAATTAATGATGATCAAACCCAGCTGAAGCCAAGACCGGGCAGGCAGCCCAGGCATCATTAAGGAACTCCGCTTAATTAATTTAATAAATAATTTATTATTTGCTGGATGGAGCCCAGGTGAGACCAAAGGGGAGAAGCAAAAGGCAGACAGCCCGGGCCAAAGCCAGAGAAGTCATGGATTTTTCACACGTTTATTTATTTCTTTCATTTACCATCATTTGTTCAGGTAGTTTTATGAGCTGACGTTCAGCCTCCGTGCGGTTTGGGCTTCTGGAGGTTAGCAATGGGTGTGCATTATTAGGAAATAAATGAAGGGCAAACGCTTGTTATGTGCAGTAAATATTAATATTAGTAAAGAAGATTAGCTACTCAAGTGCCAGACCTGCTCTAACACTGCTCAACTTTACCTTGTGGAAGTGCAGACCCAATTAATGGAAAGAGCGCAAAATGAGTGTTAGAGTTAAAAAACAAAAATGAGAAACAAATGCAATTTAAATGGAATAACTTAGTTTAATAGTATTGCCTCAGCTAATGACCTCATAAGCAACAAAGTTTAAAGGTCTATAAACAAAAATTTCCCATGCAATCCTTTGACTAATTGGGAGCTTTGGAAATGTAAAGACTTCGCCGGTATTATTTACTATTATTTACAGTAACTGGCAAGATGTGTTACCCTCTCTTGAGATTGGTTCGCATGGGACGTCACACACTATGACATGAAAAGCGATTAAAATGAACAAGAAATACACATTCCATATAAAAATAAACGACTCCAAAATGTGTTTCCGAAGAAATCAAATTGTGACATCTAGTAGTCAGAAACCATAAATCCTTAAACTAATTTCTAACGTGCACAACACATAGACATGTACGTACTATGTACTGAACACTTTAACGTGATTGTTAGCCAATCCAAAATGTCACTTTCTTCTGCAGCTAACCACTCACTATAAATCTTATTCTTTTGCACATTTTCACTTTCACGTCTGATGGAATGACCTCATAGGCGCAGATCCTTCGATGGCTTCGGTTATTTACTCCTCATCCCTCAGATTATCCCCCTGATATTGTCGAGTGAGTCCATCTAAAAATCTTGTAATATAATGCCACAGATTTACTAGCTTTATGCTGGTATTGGCCTACCTCTTCTTTTCCCACGACTCCATTGTTATACTGCTGGTAGGATGAATCGAGAGACTCAATACAACTACGACTGCTGTCTGGCGCATCTCGAAAAGGTTTGCGAAGGCCTTGTGGGACCTTCGTCATAAGTACGAGTTGGACGTATGACATACGGTCAGAGGTTGAGGTATATCTGTACTTACCAAAAGGGATGTCACAATACCAGAATTTCTGTATTCGATTCCAATACCAGTGAAATTTCACAATAATCAACACCTAATCGATACCACGGCTAAAATAGAAATCCTGTACAGCAGGTTTATATTTAAAGTGTAATTCAAGTGAACAATGCTGTGCCCTTTTCTGTAGTACAGTAATCCCTCGCTATATCGCGCTTCGACTTTCACGGCTTCACTCTATTGCGGATTTTATATGTAAGCATATCTAAATATATAACACGGATTTTTTGCTGCTTCGCGGGTTTCTGCGGACAATGGGTCTTTTTACTTCTGGTACATGCTTCCTCAGTTGGTTTGCCCAGTTGATTTCATACAAGAGATGCTATTGGCGGATGGCTGAGAAGCTACCCAATCAGAGCATGCAGTTAAGTTCCTGTGTGCTGCTGATTGGCTCAGCAACGGAGTGCTGCATTAACCAGGAAGTCTCATCTCACTCATTCAGCATTAACGTGCTCCTGCTACTGCTTCAGGGGCCGTGTCCAAGCGCCAACAGAAGATGCAAATGATTACAGAAAAGGTAAAAGTTTTGGATATGTTGAAGGAAGGGAACAGCTACACCGCTGAAGGACACCATTACGGCATCAATGAGTCCACGATTGTTTTTAGTTAAAAAGGAGGAAAAGCGTATAAGATCTACGGCCGCAGTGTCCTTTAACCAGGGCGCAACACGAGTTGCAAGTGGACGTGATAAGGCAGTAGTCTGGATGGAATCTGCTTTAGGGATTTGGATTGAAGAGTGCTGGAAGAAGAACAACGGCGGTGCTACACAGTCGCCTGAAGAGGCTCCTTTAAAAGAGCTGTAACAATCTCCTTTGTCATGCAGTAAAATTAAACTCATCGTTATCGGACAAGTCATCGTGTCATTGTTGGTGAGTAACCATATTATCTATGTACAGTACTTATTACATGTACATAGTTTAGTGTCACTGTACACACATTTTACTGTATACGTATTTATTGCTGGTGGCCTCTCTGTCGTAATGGCTGTAACATATGTGATATCAGAGACGCTCGATATCTTTAAAATAATATTTAGGTTTTACTGTATATAAACTGTGTTTACATACATAATCTCAACGAATCTTACCTAATATCTAAGAGAATACAAAGGGTTTATGCTGTATAATTGTGCGGAAAATGTTTATAATAGTGTGGGAGAGTTTATAAGGGCTTAAAATATATAAAAAGAACCATATGAACATATGGTTTCTACTTCGCGGATTTTCACCTTTCGAGGGGGTTTTGGAACGCAACCCCCGCGATAGAAGAGGGATTACTGCACAACATCTCTCTATATATAGAATTCAACATCTGTCTCTCTGTCTGCTTTTTCACGAGAGAACTACAGGGTGCGCACAAAGTCCATATACCCCTATCTTTAGGAGCATTTACAGGAATAACCATGACAATTTGGTTCCTGTGGACATCAGCCCAAGTCTTCCCGGTATTTCGAGGTGTGTTTCCGACATCCCGTCTGGTGCTGCTACCTGCTGCCGCTCAAGAAATCGCAACGTGGCAGTTGTTCCATTACTTACTTACATTTTTCTCACATATCATTGCACTTTCTGGAGTAAACCGTCTTCTTACAGCTAGGATCAAGTTTCACTCATTACTTCTGAAAATGTAACAAAGCTAGTAGTGTTGAATTTTTGAAACTTTGGGATTGACTTTGTAGCGGTAAGGGGCCGCTAAGATTCACACCGTCAAAGATGACGGTGATTTATTTATTTTAATAGAAGAGATCCCAGGAACATCCCCAGCCTTGGATCGACCCACACAAACTCACAACAGAGACAATAAAGCACACTGGGAAAGGCAAACAATTACAAATATAATGACCCAAAAATAATTAATGAAAACAGTAATACCACCCCTGACCCCTTCGGCGATATTACATTTAACATATAAACACAAACACTACACAGCAAAGTCCATATAAACCAAACCGGATGAAGATGAAAAGTGACAAAGTTAAGTCCAGCGATCTGTATGTTGAAAGGGTGAAGGAAAAATACAGTCCTACCGGTAGTTACTGATGATGAGGATGAAATCAGATGGTTCATTCAGGAGCGCTCCACTCTTCCAGAAAACCAATGAATCCAACACAGTTCTCAGTGCACAGGTAGACAGACGATCCAGACCCCAACGAACGAATACAGTCCAGGACACAATGATTAATTAAAGTTCCAATAACAGCAGGCAGCAACGACAGCCACGACAGATAAACGCAACACACACCGCACCCAAACAAAACAAACTTTTTTTTTCCTTTTGCCCTCTGCCCTCTTTTAAACCTCCTTTGACCACCTTTGACCCCAGCAGCCCCTGCAAGGACTGCTGGGAGATGCAGTTCTTTTCAAGTAGCACTGCTACAATTTCATACCAACATTGATTCCTACTTATAAAACACTGCACACAAACACAATGATTCCCAACTCCTGAGCCTTCTCAGCTGACTGAAATAGCCAGAGAGAGGATCCCAGGAGTAGTGATGTGTGGGTAGCCCCGCCTCCTAGTGTCCTGACTCGGCAGGAAACACATAACTAATTTTTTGAGAGACAAACCAGGAGAAGTGTGCAAAACGCAAAAAACATATAAACAAAGCAACCGAAACCCCGACGAGAGGCAAGCATCACTTTCAAAACCAGGCAAGACACAAATATCAATAACAAAGAGAAAGTTTCTTTTAGAGATTAAAGGATTTAGTCTTAGATCGGATAAAGTTTGGTGCAAATGCTGACCTTTTATCCCGTCGTGCTGATGAACTCGCAGGTCACGACCCCGGACACTACACCCCTAGAAACACGGGATGCAACCCTGACGACGGTTGCACAAAATGATGTCTAATACAGAAAAAGACCGTAAGACCCTGATCATGATACCTGGGGCTCCACTCACAATGAGCATAGGCAAACTTAAAAAGGCAGCACACGATTAACACATCTCTACATGTAAAATCCAACGTACGTCTGTCCGCTTTTCACGAGAGAACTACTCAGTTTATTTCTAGAATTTGCTTGAACATTCCGGTTGATTTTGCGACTTCTGTCATCACGCTATCATAGTTTGCTTGCGGTACCATTTTATTTGCGTGAATCCGAGAGAGACGCAGCGGACCGAGGGTTGGGGGGGGTGGGGCTGTCCTTACTCACACATCAGCCTCAGGGTGTATCTTACCTCCACTTAGCTAGCGAATGAGAGAACTACTTAACGGATTTAGATCAGGTATTTTTCTGGAATTTGCTTGAACATTCCGGTTCATTTTGCGACTTCTCTCATCACTCTAAGTGTCATAGTTCGCTTGCGGTACCGATTTATTTGTGCAAATCCGGGACAGGGGCTGCGGGCCAAGGGGAGGAGTGGGGAGCCGGGCAGAGCCCTCTTCACTGTCCTGTTTCACTACTACACGGGGGGGCGGCTAGTTATCAATAAAATTGACAGAACTAACATCAAAATGTGAAAAATAATAATTCAAAGATAACAAAAAGCAACAGATAAAAACGTGCTAATACAGAACATTGGCAGAATTAGTAGGCACCTGATCGTCTCCATTACAACTTTCCATCTTTGAGAGGGATGTTTGTAATGTTCATGGGACGCACCAGCCTCTCCCAGTTCAGAACCTTTGCTCCACCAATGGTTAGTGTGGTTCAGCATCCTTAAAGTTTTTATCATCTTGTTGAAGAATTCATTCTGTTCTGGAGACAAATGAGGGTCCTACTTGGTTCTAAGTCGGTGGACCTATTAAAGGGTACAGGTATGTCTAATATAACGTGATCACCGACACAAAGTCTTGTTTTTCTCAAACCTCAGCTTTTAATACATGTTGATTTTAAATGAGAAATTGGTTCGATCGATTGATAAGCAAACTAGTCTGCCACTATGATGTCTGTTATTGATCTGATTGATCGGAGGCGTAAACAAGATATAGGCAATAAACAATTTTTAAAAAACTTTTTGGAGTATCGTATTCCAGTCATTCAATATCAGTCAAATAGGATGACAAAAGCGCTATGTAAATAATTATAATTATTATTAATCCTACAAATACTCATTTGGGATTATATATTTGTGTATTTCATACGTTTACACCGTTTTGTTCTATAGAATTTGCGTCTCTCTTTTACTGAGTATTTCTCAACCGCGGGCACTGGTGAAGACAGACGTGTTTCCTTCTTTAAAGGGGCTCAACTGTTTCATTTGCCACCACATGTTGCCCTTTTCCTTATTTTTTTTTTTTCATGCTGAAATCTGAATCCGGAGAGCAGAGAAACCTACGGCAGTCTCACCCTAGTGGGGTTGGAGAATTTTGCTCTAAGTGAAATGTATGTCAATATGTTACATCTGCTCTTGGTCTGCTTCAGGATCTGGTTTCAGGAGGTGCCATTCACTTGCAGGATTAATGATTTCCTCTTTAGGGCTTTATGGTGGCTTTCTTTTTTTCTTTTTTAACGTCTTCCTTTCAGGGCATTAAGGTGGCACACACGTTTCAGCGTCTGCCTCGCAGGCAAACAGGATCAGCTGTCACGACGATCAGCATGGAGGTTTGCTTGTTCTTCTGGAGTACATGTTCCCCCCGAAGAGCCTGGTGTCATGCATGTTAGGATGCCAATGTACACTGTCATCCAAAATGAATTAATAAAAACAAGATGTTACAAGCAAAACCGAATGTTTCCCCCACCCATTCCCTCTAAAGACAAAGGAAATAAAGACGCAATCGTATGTGGTAACTCTATGAAGCAGAAAAAGGAAAAAAACACTACACTAGAAACCATTAAACACTCAATCCTGTGTGCACCCTCCCAGTTGCCAGCCTCATGCCACCCACAGTTAAACTTAAGCAAACAGCTCAGATAAAAGTGACAAAAAAAGTAGACAGTGGTGCTAGAATGTTTATGAATCTTTTAGAATTTTCTCCATTTCTACATATTAATAAAGTATACAATATAATACAATACAATACAATTTATTTCTGTATAGCCCAAAATCACACAAGGAGTTCCGCAATGGGCTTTAACAGACCCTGCCTCTTGACAGCCCCCCAGCCTTGACTCTCTAAGAAGACAAGGAAAAACTCCCAAAAAAAAACCCTTGTAGGGAAAAAATGGAAGAAACCTTGGGAAAGGCAGTTCAAAGAGAGACCCCTTTCCAGGTGGGTTTCAAAAAGAAGGAGGTCAATACAACACACAGAACAGAACACAAGTAATCCTCCATACAATACAATAGTAAAACAAAAATGTTACAAGTACAGAGCAGAATTTAACAGCAGATGATATCCCATAATATGATTTGGATTTGTTTAGAGTCCTGGAGACCTCGGCCATCAAGTTGCCTACCCTATTGGCCATTCCACAGCTGAGTCAGTGCTGGGCCAGCCAATCCGATGAATGGACCCCTCTACCCAATGATTCCTGTGATTCTCCATCAAAGATGACTTTACCTTAGGCAGGCAAAACAACTTGGCAGGTGGGCAAGTGGCACCAAGTGCCACATATGAGTACCGAGAAGAGAAACAGAATAGGTGAGGGTTAGTAATAAATTCTAACTATCATGTTACTTATGTTTTAGTGCTAATGACCAACAACAGAGATGCAGTCTGTACAGTTAATCAGCAGCTCTAGTCAGGGTGTGCTAAACTGAAGTGGTGAGTCTTCAGCCGGGATTTGAAAGCTGAGACCGAAGGGACATCTCTTATAGTAGCAGGCAGACCAGTCCACAGTTTAGGGGGGTCCTGCAACTAAAAGCTCAACCTCCCACTGTTGTTTTATTAATTCTTGGAATCCTAAGCAGACTGGCATCTTGAGATCTTAATGTGCGCTCTGGTTTGTAAGTCATGATAAGTTCAGACAAATAAGCCGAACGTTGGCTATTTAATGCTTTATATGTTAAAAGGATGAGTTTGAAATCGCCCTAAACTTAACCAGGCGCCAGTGTAAGGATTTAAGAACTGGAGTTATGTGTTCATACTTTCTTGTTCTTGTAATAATTCTTGCAGCAGCATTTTGGATTAACTGGAGGCTATATGAAGAACAATTTGAACATCCAGTGAACACCGCATTGCAGTAGTCAATCCAACTATGAAATAAATGCATGAATTAATTTCTCAGAATCCTGCTTATTTAGAAAGCGCCTTGATTTCCCAACATTTTTAAGATGGAAGAAACATGATTTGGATATGTATGGTGTAAATTTGATGAGATTGTTATGAAGGTTTTAAAGGTTACGTACGTCCTAAATAAATAGACACAAAAACATTACACTTTAGATTTGTGTGTGAACTTCTCAGTTTATTGGTTTATTACTTCATAGTCTCCATCATCGTGATGACAATCAGGTGTGAGTGTGGGACGCCCCACCCAATTTGAAGAACATCAGTCTGGGTCTTCCTTATCAACATCTGATCTTCACCACCCAGGTCTGTGGAGTTTGCCAAGTCTCAATCGAAGGGGATTTATGAGGACCTCACCAGGCTGGAAAAGGTTGCAAACCCATTTGTAAAGATTTTAGATCCCACCAGTCCACTGCCAGGCAGATTGTGGCCCAATGTTGGAAAATCAACAACACTGTTGTGCTCCCCAAGAGTGGTCGACCATCAAGGATCAGTCCAAGAGCAAGGCATGTGAGACTCCAGGAGGTGACAAAGATCCCCGGGGTAACATCTAAGGATCTAAAAGGCATGTGTCGCATTGGCTAATGTCATTGTCCATGAGTCCATTAGTGGAGTGCATGGCAGGGTTCCAAGGATGAAGCCACTAGTCTCCAAGAAGAACATTGCTGCCCATCTACAGTTTGCTAAAGACCACATGGGTAAGCCAAGACTGAAACTCAAGAGAACGGGACGACAACTCTAAACAAACAAGTCATTCTTCCGAAGAATGTTGAATGTTTTGGAATGGCTGGGTGAAGTCCTATCAAAATGTTGTGCAAGAAGATAACACACAGAAGGCCAACCAACATCCTGGATTTGTGGCAATTCGGCAATAAAGAATGGGCTCGGATTCCTCCAGGTCGATGCATAGGGCTTATCAGCAGTTAGTGGAAACATTTAGTTGACGTTTTTGTTGGACAAGTGGGGTCACAACAGTTACTGGAAGCAAAGATTCGTAACACACAGATATGTCACATTTGATTGTTTTCCCCAAAAAGATAAATGAACAAGTATGATGTTTGGGTGTCACCCAATTAATTGGATGTGTCTCCGCCTCCATTGCCGAAACTCTCAATCTCTTCACAATTTTTTACTACACACTGACCTGGTGATTTATATTGATTTGTGCGCCTTCCAGTGTGTTTGGTGTACCTTTTTATTTTCACATCAGCCAATCAAAAAAAAAGATAGGCCTGACGTGAACTAGGCTCCTTTTAGAAAGTTTAAACAAAGAGCGTGTAATAAACTTTGTTTATTTAAACATTACAAACATTTGAAACAAATATTTTATGTACATTTGTGGCTGTCCTGGAGTGCTTTATGAGGTCCGGGAGGACAAAGCTCTCAAAATGAGAGGCAAAGGAGCTGAACCCCAAAACAAATGAGGCACTGGACCAGGAAAGCCAGGGAAGCCAGGCCCACTCTGATTGGCCATAGGCCATATGAAGTTTTCCATTCAATTTTGTAATTGGTTGGGTGTTTGTTATTTTACCTTACCTTTGTTTTCAAAGTGGTATGTCAAATCCCATTGGTTTAGTGAATTTTTAATAAATAAATAAATAAACAAATGAGGCGGTACTACGGTGTATGTGTAACCTGATTGGTAGTCATCAATGGGCAGCTAACAGAACCTTAAGTTGCTTAATTGAGTATTTCCGATGAACACAAAGAGATAGTTTCTTATTTTCAGGGATTATTTCTGACATGGTGAAACAAACGGAAAAATCAAGGTTTAGATGAAGAGGAACGTCTGGGCACAAATGAGACACACAACGTGCGGCTGAGAAAATGATGGGGGCAAACATTTCAATCGTGTCTTCATCTGAGGGGACTATGGCTTTAGCCGCCCCGAAAGACAAGTACACTGTGACAGAACCACCAAAAGACCTGTCAGCCACTGATGAACCAGCCATTCAACCTAATTTGCAATTCTTTCCGACGACTATGAAAATAGGAAAGGCTCGATGTTTCTCAGCAAAATGGCAGGAACAATTCAAGCAGATCGAATGCAGCATAGCGACATTTGCAGTGTTAGAGCATTAGAACACGCGAGATGAGAACAGGCCATTCAGCCTAACAAAGCTCACCAGTCCTATTCACCCATTTCTTCCAAAAAAAACCATTTTTGAAAGTCACTAAAGTCTTACTGTCCACCACACTACTTGGTCGCTTATTCCAAGTGTCTATCGTTGTTTGTGTAAAAAAAAAACTTCCTAATGTTTGTGTGAAATTTACCCTTCACAAGTTTCCAGTTGTGTCCCCGTGTTCTCAGTGAACTCATTTTAAAGTCACCATCTTGATCCACTGGACTAATTCCCTTCATAATTTTAAACACTTCAATCATATCACCTCATGATCTTCTTTTGCTTTTGTTTAAACTGTAAATGCTGCAGCTCTTTCCTCATAACTCATCCCCTGTAGTCCTGGAGTCAGCCAAGTTGCTTTTCTCTGGACGTTTTCTTGTGCTGCTATGTCCTTTTTGTAGCCTGGAGACCAAAACTGCACCCAGGACTCCAGATGAGGCCTCACCAGTGTGTTATAAAGCTTGAGCAGAACCTCCTATGACTTGTACTCCACACATCAAGGCGCTATATAACCTGACATTCTGTTAGCCTTCTTAATGGCTTCAGTACACTGTCGAGAAGTTGATAGCTTAGAGTCCACTATGACTCCTAAATCCTTCTCATAAGGTGGACTCTCGATTTTCTGACCACTCATTGTGTATTCAAACCTCACATTTTTACTTCCTATGTGTAATTCTTTACATTTACTGACATTAAATTTCATCTGCCATTAGTCTGCCCAAGCCTGTCTGGTATCCAAGTCCTTCTGTGATGATATAATGGATTCATATTATCTGCTAATCCATCTTGGTATCATCTGCAAACTTAATCAGCTTGTTGCTTATATTTCATAAAACATTTACATATATTAAAAATAGCAGTGGCCCAAGCACTGACCCCTGCTGGTCACCACTCTTAACATCGGTCAATTCTGATGGGGTTCCTCTGTGTCTGAACCAATTCTGCACTCATCTACACTCCACCCCCTGAATTCCCACTTCTTTTAGTTTGATGCCCACCCACTCATGTGGCACCTCATCAAATGTTTTCTGAATGGAAACAATGGAACAACGTTGCCTTGCTAATTTTTGCTCAGCTTTTTCATGGCCCTAATAATTCAGTTACGTGAACGTACCACAATATGAATAGAAATAGAAATGTAGCCTGTCACACACGTGCAATTAGGAAGCAGTCAACAAACCCTAAGGTGAGTGAAATATCGCAAGACAGAGGGTTGATTTATGGTACTAACGCCTCTCTCTTTCCTTCATCAGACAGAAAGAATAAAAATAACCTGCCTTCCATACTTCCGGGTTCCCAAGATGGTCACCAATCATCATTTCCGCCTCCGGTTCCTTCCGATGACGTCACTTCTGGTCCCATAATGATGACTTCACTTCCGGTCTTACATCATTTCATGCTCCATTATGATGACGTGACTTCTGTCTACCCGTA
Organism: Erpetoichthys calabaricus; assembly: GCF_900747795.2. Lineage (NCBI taxonomy): Eukaryota > Metazoa > Chordata > Cladistia > Polypteriformes > Polypteridae > Erpetoichthys > Erpetoichthys calabaricus. The sequence goes on along the minus strand of NC_041408.2, from coordinate 7,063,821 downwards.
TCAATGTCATTTCCTACCACATCACTTCCACCAACCATTTTGAAACTGTATAAAAACGCCATCTTTGTGTAACACTGTATCATGCACTGTAAAGTAATTTCCATCCATCCATCCATCCATCCTCTTCCGCTTATCCGAGGTCGGGTCGCGGGGGCAGCAGCTTGAGCAGAGATGCCCAGACTTCCCTCTCTCTGGCCACTTCTTCTAGCTCTTCCGGGAGAATCCCAAGGTGTTCCCAGGCCAGCCGGGAGACATAGTCCCTCCAGCGTGTCCTGGGTCTTCTTCGGGGCCTCCTCCCAGTTGGACGTGCCTGGAACACCTCACCAGGGAGGCGTCCAGGAGGCATCCTGATCAGATGCCTGAACCACCTCATCTGACTCCTTTCAATGCGGAGGAGCAGCGGTTCTACTCTGAGCTCCTCCCGGATGACTGAGCTTCTCACCCTATCTTTAAGGGAGAGCCCAGACACCCTGCGGAGGAAACTCATTTCTTGTATTCGCGATCGCATTCTTTCGATCACTACCCATAGCTCATGACCATAGGTGAGGGTAGGGACGCAGGTCGACTGATAAATTGAGAGCTTTGCCTTACGGCTCAGTTCCTTTTTCACCACGACAGACCGATGCAGAGCCCGCATCACTGTGGACGCCGCACCGATCCGCCTGTCGATCTCACGCTCCATTCTTCCCTCACTTGTGAACAAGACCCCGAGATACTTGAACTCCTCCACTTGAGGCAGGATCTCGCTCCCAACCCTGAGAGGGCACTCCACCCTTTTCCGGCTGAGGACCATGGTCTCGGATTTGGTGGTGCTGATTCCTATCCCAGCCGCTTCACACTCAGCTGTGAACCGATCCAGAAAGAGCTGAAAATCATGGCCTGATGAAGCAAACAGGACAACATCATCTGCAAAAAGCAGTGACTCAATCCTGAGTCCACCAAACCGGACCCTCTCAACACCCTGGCTGCGCCTAGAAATTCTGTCCATAAAAGTTATGAACAGAATTGGTGACAAAGGGCAGCCCTGGCGGAGTCCAACTCTCACTGGAAACGGGTTCGACTTACTGCCGGCAATACGGACCAAGCTCTGACACCGATCGTACAGGGACTGAACAGCCCTTATCAGGGGGTCCGGTACCCCATACTCTCGGAGTACCCCCCACAGGATTCCCAGAGGGACACAGTTGAATGCCTTTTCCAAGTCCACAAAACACATGTAGACTGGTTGAGCAAACTCCCATGCACCCTCCAGGACTCTGCTAAGGGTGTAGAGCTGGTCCACTGTTCTGCGACCAGGACGAAAACCACACTGTTCCTCCTGAATCCGAGGCTCGACTATCCGACAGACCCTCCTCTCCAGGAGCCCTGAATAGACTTTTCCAGGGAGGCTGAGGAGTGTGATCCCTCTTGTAATGTAATTTTGATCAACTTATTTTGCCTTTTTGTGTCCATTGGACATTATACGGGGATGGTCCCCAACTCTTTTTTGTTGTGGAATTCCTTTTTATTCCATTACAAGCCTTATATATCCTGCTAAAAACTAGAAGACCCCTTTTTACACAGGCCCACCCTAAAAGCAATTCCCTGCACTGGACGTATGGAGTTACAATGCAAGAGAATAATTTTCCCCAATTAGTAAGAGTTCAGTTATTTTTCTTCGCACACGTTTAACGCACAACATTATAAAGCCAGTATTTGAAACTTTTCAGTCAGCATCAGTTGCATACGGCGAAAGCTCATCTAGCAAAAGGAGAAACGGCACAAAGCTTCCAAACCCGTCAAGCGTTTTCCATTCAGGCCTGTTAAATTCTGAAGAGCGGAGATCAAAGATGTCTGAATGAGTAAACGAACTCGGTCAACACGAGCAGAAAGATATAACAGGCAGTTTAAAAACAGTTCAAGTTTGTTTTCCTTGAAGAGGAACCTGATTACATAACCAAAAATAAAATGCTTCCTCGCCTTGAAAGATCATTTCCTTACAGGCAGGCATTGGGTAACCAAATTCAGGGGAGCTTTTAACAAAATGTTTTTGAATCGCGCTATTTTACCCAACAGGATACGGAATAAATGGTTAACCATAGAAAAACATGTTTAAAGATGACATACTAAGCACTGACACAAGAGCCTTTGCAACTGGCACAGGAAAACATGACCCCCTTGTTTGCTTTTTACATAAAATACATAGTAGAGGGTGCTGCCACAGGGTAGGCTTGTAGTCCTTTGAGATCTGTCCAGCATTACTAATTCAAATAAACAGAGTATCGGCTTTTGGGTACTGCTTTAAAAATGATATATAGGTCACGCTTTAAGATGCTTTGAACGTGATGTTTATTTAGCCAATGGAGCGGAAGGCAGGAGCACACATTTCTCATTTACTAATAAACGGCTGAAATGTTGTGATCTTGTCACTCGTTACTTAAATAAAAATATGTATTATACATTAACCCGAATGTTTGTTCAAAACAAAAATAACATTTCTATTAACAAACTGGTATCCCATCCAGGGCGGCTCCTTGGGATGCAACCAACGATGGCATAAACCTGAATAAGGAGGCCCAGTGATGGATGGCTGGATGAAAATATTAATTATCGCTGTTGCGCCTTGCAAGTTAAAAAAAAAATGTGTTTATTGAAACAGCAGTCACAGCTCACTGAGTTCAACTTCTTCTGACAGCAATGCAATGCATTCATACATCTGAGTTTGTTAGGACACTAAACTGAGATTCAGCCCTGCTTTGCCCTGTGCTATATATTTGGTCACACTTTTGTGCTTTTTCTGGTGTCTTTTAGGCAAATGACTGACTGTTATAAAGGGGCAGGTTCAGAAGCCCTGAAACCAGACTTGATGTCCCATACCCTCGAGATGTTGAATTTTGGGAACTGCAGAGGGAAGTAGAGCAGGAGAGGCGTGACAAAGCAGCGCCAACCCTTGGCTCGGAGTAGAATTGCAAGACAACCAGCCCTCAAGTTGTAGTGTGAATTGTAATACAAAAGTACACGTCTGCCTTTCTAGGTGACGTCCGATCACTTCAGTTTGCCAAAGCTGTCAAACCATCTCAGTGGCAGTTAAAGCAAACGCATTCCACCTGACCTCAATTTGAGCATGGTGGAAAGGCCCTATAAAAATAAAAGGGATCAATATTATTATGTTATAAATTTGGAATGCCACAGCAGAATGTCTGAATACGTCTATGGATGAGAGAATAGCAAAAGAACATAGAAAAAGAAAATAGCAAAGGCATTAATGTTTAACTAAATTTACAACACAGTAAAGATAGATAGATAGATAGATAGATAGATAGATAGATAGATAGATAGATAGATAGATAGATAGATAGATAGATAGATAGATAGATAGATAGATATGAAAGGCACTATATAATAGATAGATAGATAGATATTTTTATTTTTAAAAAGACCTTTATTGATCAAATAGCAATAAATCAAATATATAACAGGTAACATATAACCAATATTTTACAGGGTGCTACATCAAATGAGAATCAATTCCCTTGCAGTCCGTATTTGATTTACTATTTCTTATATTAATTTGAAATGACCCAAAAAAAAAAACTTTTCCATTCTTCTAATTTACAATTTAAACCCCCTGAGCCCGTAACAAATAAGCACTTAAAAGTCCCAAAACATAACTTCAACAGAAACATTATGATGTTACACCATTCGATTAGCTCATCTATTTTACATCATTATAAGAAAACACAAAAAAGGAGAACTTCAATAATTTCTCATACAATCATTTTTAGTTCTCCATCATCAATGGAGCAAAGCACCCCTTTTATCCCCCACACATTTTTAAACAAATCTAATGTATTCATCAATTTATAATACGTATATTCCATTATTATTCTGGAACGTACATTTATCTTGAAAATCATCACAGCATCAGTAGCCCCTGTCCCAGATTGTTTATTATTTCTACTCTTTAAAATTGCTAATTTTGCTTCACCCAATAAATAGTTTAATAGCTGAACTTTTTGACGATTTTCCTTATTATATTTTGTTCCATAAATGAACATGATATTGTTAAATTTCCCCATTAACCTACTACATATTTCACTAAAAAAAATGAAAAAAAAACTAAGTCTCATACATTGCAAGAATAAGTGGAATATCGTTTCTTTTTGTCCACAAAATACACAAGTATCATCCTCTTTCTGCTCAATTATTTTTAAAAAGGAATTGGTAGCAACAATCCCATGCAGGACTCTCCATTGTAAGTCTGCTGTTCTTTTCTTATTCGGGGGCTTATATAGCTCCCTCCAAGCAGGTGCACTCCCACCTTCCACCCCCAGATATTCTCTCCATGGTGTGTCACATGCTGTATTTAGTGCTGCAAAGTGTACAGTTTTAACACAATATTTATAAAGGTCCCCTTTTGACAGAGACTTAAAACTCACGACTTCCCCTTTATGGAATGTCATGATCGTATTGTCGGTGAGTGAGGACAGATCAACAGCAGGGCAGACCTCCATCTCCGTGTTCGCTGCTCTGATCGAGTTGTTCAGCCGATGATAATCTTTGGCCATGAATGATAAAAAACTCTGAAGCATTCTGACTGACTTGACCCCCAGTATTGAAGATAGCACTGCTGGGTCAATAAAGGACTTCTTGCTGTCATCATAAATTTGGGACAGTGTAAGTATTTGATGTGTGATGAGTGTTTTAACAAAACTATCACTTAACAGCAGAGGACATGAAAAAACAGAGTTGAAAACTAAAGGCTCATCAGCCAACCAACCAGATGTAGCAAAGTTTCTTTTAAAGACAAAGTGCCACGTTAATAAGACTCCCTTGTAAAAATGGGGTAGGCTGGACAGGTCCATTTTGTGAATGTTCATCACCATAAGTTGTTTATCAAAACCGAAGCCTCCCACTCGGCGGAAGAAACCCATCGCCATCTCTCTCCAACTCAGAGGATGAGAAACAAAAAAAACCTTCTGCAGAACCTGAAGTCGAAATTGTGCAACTTTAGAGACATCAATGAGCCCCTGACCACCCTCTTCCAAAGGTAAAAACAGTACACTTTGTTTAATCCAGTGTAGGCCCCCCCAAAAAAAATCAACCAGAAGTTTCTGGATTCTGTGTAAAAGCCCAGGAGGAGGGTCCCCACTCACAAGTTTGTGCCAGAGCATTGAGGCTATCAAATTGTTAACTATAATCACACGTCCCCTGTAAGACAGCTTAGACACAATCCATTTCCATTTGTTCAGTCTCATAGTTACTTTATCTAAAAATCCTTCCCAATTACTGTTGTCCACCCCCTCAGTACCCATCACCACCCCGAGATATCGAAAACACCTTCTGTCCCACCTCATTTCTAAGGGCAGATCTGGTGGTGAACATGCTGTCCAGGAGCCAACCAAAAAAGCGGTACTTTTGGCCCAGTTGATTCTTGCTGAAGATATTTTCTCAAATACTTGTTGACATGAAATTAACATTTTTATGTCATCGTTTGATGTGACAAAGATGACAACATCATCAGCATAGGCCAAATATTTAAAATTAACAGTTGGGCACATAGGAAAACCCACACCCTGCAGTCTGCGACTTATCTGACGTAAAAATGGTTCAATTGACAAAGCATATAGCATTCCAGATAAAGCACAGCCCTGTCGAATTCCTCTCTTTACTGAGAACGGGGCACTCAGCGAACCGTTGACTTTTAAAACTCCAAAAATATTAGTATATAACAGCCTTATCATATTTATAAAACTGTCCCCAAAACCAAAACTTTTCAATGTATTAAACAAATATCGGTGATCTACTCGATCGAAAGCCTTTTCCTGGTCTAGGGACAGAATCCACCCCACACAGATTACATGCTGAGATAACATCCCGCAATACAAATATATTGTCATGTATTGACCGGTCTGGCACACAGTATGATTGACACGGGTGAATTATGGAGTCCATTACATTCCTCAGGGGGTTGGCCAAGGCCCTTGAAAAGATCTTGTAGTCTGTACACAATAGGCTCACGGGACGCCAGTTTTTGATTTGACACAAGTCCCCTGTTTTTGGTAGCAGAACGATGACGGCTCTTCTGCAGCTCAGTGGTAATTCACCAACCGTAATGCTCTCCAGAAACACTGTAAGCATGTCTGGTCCCAACCGATGCCAAAACTGCTTATAGAATTCTGTTGGAATCCCGTCAATCCCCGGAGTCTTTCCAACATTTAAATTAGACAGCGAGTCGGAGAGTTCCTGCAGATTAATCTCGGTGTCCAGATGTAATTTTAACTTTTCCGAAATTGATGGCATACCTTCCAAGAACTCAGACATTGCAGCCTCATCGATGCTTTCCTCCTTGAATAAATTCTTGTAAAACGATACAGCAAAGTCTCTTATCTCCCCTGTAGTACACAGTTCTTGACCGTTGGTGTCACGGAGCATATGGATTGTCTTGCTCTGTGCTTCCTTCTTTTCAAGACTAAAAAAAAACCTTGTGGGTGCGTCCAGGTGATTCAGATTCTGGAAGCGAGACCTCACTAAAGCCCCCTGAGCCTGCAACTCCAGAAGCTGAGACAGTGAATGTTTTTTTGCTGTTAAAATTTCAAAAGTATCCTTATCAAAAGTTTTTTGAAGAGTAGCCTGTAGTTCAGTGATGTCCTCCTCCAGGCTTTTCATATGGTCCACGTTCCTCTTCGTCACTTGCTTGGTGTATTGTTGGCAAAAAGCTTTGATCTGTACTTTTGAGATATCCCACCATTGTTTGAGGGAAGTGAATTTGGATTTAGTGAGGGTCCATTGCTGCCAGAAAAATTCAAAGCACTGAAGGAAGTTCGAATCATCCAACAGGGAAACATTGAATTGCCAGAAAGACTTGAATAAAAGTTTTTTAGAAAAGGTGAGCTTTAATGCTACTAGCGAGTGATCAGAAAGACCGAAAGGACAGATATAAGTAGTGGTGATTGTATTCAGAAGATGCCGTGAACAGTAAAACCTGTCTAACCGTGCCATTGAAATGCGGCCACCCCCCCCTTTTACCCAGGTGTATTGTCTATCTGTAGGAAAATTATTCCGCCATACGTCCACCAGATCTGACTGCTGTAATAAAGTATGTAATACTCGGACAGAAGCTGGATGAGGCTCAGTGCCATTTCGATCCAGTTGAGCATTTTCTGTACAATTAAAATCCCCTCCTAGTAGAAGGATTTCCCCATTAATAAACGATTCCACCACCTTTCTCAATGAATCAAAGAAACAGATCCTCTCTCGCCCATTTGTTGGTGCATAAGAATTAATGAACACAAGGTCCTGATCACCAACTTTAATCTGCACCACCAGCAGGCGCCCAGCCACCACCTCACTAATATTAGTGATCTGTAAATTTACAGTTTTGGAAATCAGCACAGCAACCCCAGCACTGATATGGGATCCGTGACTAAGCACAGCCTGACCCCCCCATTCACGTAGCCAGTCCGACTGATTCCTAATATCGGTGTGTGTTTCCTGAAGTAGTGCTATGTGAAGGCCTTTTTGCCCTAAATAATCAAAAACAGCAGCCCTTTTTGCGTCTCCCCTACACCCATTTACATTTAGACTCCCAATATGTAAAGAGTCCATTAATACAAAGCACAAGGGAGTGACCAATAAATTACACAACACAAACGAATAAAAGCAACGTAGAGCTACCTCCATCATGATTAAAGCAGTGATTTCCTAACCCTACTGATCAGATTCTTTAATCTCACTGACTCTTTCTGGTCCATGCCAAGCTGTACGGCATTGCGCATCACCCTCTGTGCTGACACCAGGAAGAGCTGAACATCTGGGAAGTGCTCCTCCACTTTAACTCCTCTCTTGCCCTCAATAAATTCCAAGAAATACCGAATACTTGCGGTGCTGTATCCGCCTCCGAGTGTATACCTTGATGAGGACTCGCTTCTCACGGAGGCGTCAGTGTCACTGCCCTCATCCTCCCTGTCGCCCACATCACAGTCACTGTAACTTTTAAACAAGTGGCTGCGTTCACTGGATGGCTCACTGGACACAAGGCTTTTCTTCGCAGACTTCGTATTCTCCGATTTATTCTTTCGCTTATGACGGGGCACTTTGAAACTCTCATCCCTCTCGCTCACACTTGCACTCCCACTCTCCACGGCACACACCTCGTCCATCGGCCTCTCACTCAGCTGCCTTTCCACGACTTGCGCCGAGCTCTGCTTCGTCAGCAGTGCGTTCTCAGCGGCCTGAACTTGTGCAGTTTCATCGGTTACCTGAGACTCGTTCACAGCGGAGGCGACTGGCGCAGCTCCCTCGGAAAGAGCGTTCAATGTCGTCCCCTCACTGCTACTGGTCTCAGGCTCTGTGCTTACTTTACACACTGCACTGTTAGCTTCAGCCGGCATTTCATTGGCAACAAGAAGCGCGCTCTTCTCTGGAGCGTCTACAGACAGAAAACTTGCAGGCCGATCACACACAACACCCGCACCCTCCAACCGATCATTACACACAGACCCATCATCCTCCATATTGTCCACCTCACTTTCATACTCAGACTCGCAGTTTTCATCGTTAACCCCGTCATTGTTCTCCTTAATCTGAGCGGAGCCGCCCGGCAGCACCCCAGGCTCATGTTTGCACTGTGCCGCCTTGTGTCCAGCTCTGCCACAGTTAAAGCATTTCATTGTATCTGAAGTGACAAATACTACATAATCATCGCCCTCTACCTTAAACCTGAGGGCCACGTTTATTTCCTCATTCATGTTATTTAAAATCATATAAACTTGTCTCCGAAAGGAGACCACGTTTTAACTCCTGCATCTTGCAGCCAAGTGGGATCAATACTATATCAGACATAATCTGCCCATAACGTTTCAATTCCCTTAGTAAAATATCATTTTTTAAAAAAGGTGGAACATTAGAAACAATAACTTTCTTCGCAGGCGCTGATAACGGCAGGACAGGAACTAATGCGCCATTGATAACAACCCCTTCTTCAACGAGTGTATTTACAAGAGACTCATCGTTTAAAAAAACAACCACAGCCTTGTTCATTCTGGAGGCGGATAGGACATTTTTATAACCGACAACGTTTCCTACTCCCACCACACATGCTTCGGCAGAAACCTGGGGGTCCACCAGGACCTTTGCGCCATGACGGCGTGAAAGATTTTCAAATGCCTTTGGTAACAAACCAGGAGCCCTGCCTTTGGACACGGCCATGGCGATAACCGCCAAAGCCGCGTCTTAACAATAAAAACTATCAAAAAAAAAAACAATTCTAAAACTAAACACTAAGAAAAAAAATAACCAATAGAAAGAAAAAAGAGAAAAAGTAAGAGACTTACACAGAGAGCTCGACGCCCGTCGGCTTCCCACGACTCGAACACGCCCACCCCAGACAGCACTAATCGAGCAACACACAGACAGCAAGAGATAGATAGATAGATAGATAGATAGATAGATAGATAGATAGATAGATAGATAGATAGATAGATAGATAGATAGATAGATAGATAGATAGATAGATAGATATGAAAGGCACTATTTAATAGATAGATAGAATTTAATTTAGTGTAGTAGGCAGGATGATAGATAGATAGATAGATAGATAGATAGATAGATAGATAGATAGATAGATAGATAGATAGATAGATAGATAGATAGATAGATAGATAGATAGATATGAAAGGCACTATTTAATAGATAGATAGAATTTAATTTAGTGTAGTAGGCAGGATGATAGATAGATAGATAGATAGATAGATAGATAGATAGATAGATAGATAGATAGATAGATAGATAGATAGATAGATAGATATGAATGGCACTATATAACAGATAGATAGATAGATAGATAGATAGATAGATAGATAGATAGATAGATAGATAGATATGAAAGGCACTATTTAATAGATAGAATTTAATTGAGTGTAGTAGGCAGGATGATGATGATAGATAGATAGATAGATAGATAGATAGATAGATAGATAGATAGATAGATAGATAGATAGATAGATAGATAGATAGATAGATAGATAGATAGATATGAATGGCACTATATAACAGATAGATAGGTAGATAACATTTTGGTTGCTTATTCTTCTTGCTTTCCTATTCATTTCACGATTCCCAAGACTTTTATGGTTCCTGGGTTTTTTACTTTTGCCTAATGAAGTTCAGCCCCTCACAGGACACAGTTACAGTACATACATGTGCACATTCACTTATCCAGGGCCAATTTAGAGTCACTCATTTCCTTAAACTTCTGTGCAGTAATGATGATGATGATGACACATTTTATGTGACTGAGGTGGGCACACCATTGCAAAGATGAAGAGAGCTGACCTTGAATGGTAAAGCACACTGGCAGAACATTTACAATATTAAAGGCTGAGCAAAGGTGGGCTGGGACTGCTGTCATATTTTGTGTTAGGCTTAACCCAGGGCAGCCAGTGAACCTAAAACTCACTGACTGGAATTGATTTATATATTTAACTGCAAAAACCTGTCTGTAATATGGATTAATGAGATTATGAACACTTTCTGCACATTAATACTAAATATCTCTAGATTAGTGTATAATAAAATACTTTATTTCCTCAGAAACCATGAACCACAAAGAAATAATTCAATCTCAACACTAGGGGGCGGCAAAGACAAGACTATTGCAATTCTAGAAATAGTATTTAGTAACACTTTTGCTTCATTGTATTGAACAGGGGTTCAAAAAGTAAAGTTTAAATGTGCAAGGCAAACTGGAGACTAGACTCGGGATTATAACTGCCAGGTAAAGTACTCAATTTCCCTATAAGCCCAAAAATACACACATGGCTATGCTCTATTTAGATATTTTAATTTGTTCATCCAGACTTCATTTTATGAGGCCCTTAATCCAGTATTATTGTTAAGTGGAGTCAAAGCCTTTTTGCAACAACATTGGATATAAGGTGTGAAGAAGCTCTGAATGAGGTGCCAGCCCATCCTGATGCTAAGCCTGTCCAGGACGTGGATGTGGATGAGAGACCAATCAGGAAAAAGCTTGGGTTGCTGCTGGAAGAAGGTGTTGGTATGGTCAGCAGGGGGAGCTTACCCCATGGTCTGTGTGTGAATCCCAATGCCCCAGTGCAGTGACGGGGACACTGTGCTGCAAAAATGGTGCAGTCCTTTGGATAAAATGTACAACTGACATCCTGACTTTCTGTAGTTGTAAAGATCCCTGGGCATCCTTCGTATAGAGCAGAGTGTATCCTGATGTTCTGGCTAAATTGCCCACCATGGCCTGATCATCCTGGCCTCCTAATCATCTCCTGTCTTAAATTGGTTACTATCTCTGTCACCTCATGATTACCTAATAACTTATGTGTGGTGAGTGTACAAAAATGGCTGCCGTCACATCATCCAGGTGGATTCTACACACTAGTGGTATTGAAGTGGCTCTCAACCCACTATATAAAGCACTTTGAGTAGCAAGAAAGGCACTATATAAATGTAAAGAATTATTATTAATTTTACTATTATTATTTGTTTTGCATTTCACATTTTACACATGCATTTTCTTGGATACCCCGCCTTAGAGACATTGGTGATGGCCGATCAAGGTACCATCTTGGTGTCATTTAGGTTGTGTGGACAGCCAGGAGATCAATTTCTTTTATTATTTTATGGATTAGAGCCACTGTTCAGAAGATCCCTTGAATTTAGAACACCTTTTTTTTTGGCTATAGGCACCACTGTGTTTTGGGCTTCACATTGGCCATTACCATTGTTGTATTTCTGGATGCGTTGGGACAATGTCGTCATCATTCACCCAAAAACAGCCACCAGTCGCAATTACTTTGTGGCAAGCATCACTCACTCTTTGCACATCACATATTTTGCATAAAGGTTCCGGTTCCTGGTTTGCAGTGGGGACACTACACACGAAAAGTGTCCTTCTACCATAGTGGTTCCTGCAGGACATGCCTATAGGGTTAAAGATTTTCTTGGGCATCACCACAAACCACATGGGGAGAGTAAAATATAAATTAATATAATAGATAGATAGATAGATAGATAGATAGATAGATAGATAGATAGATAGATAGATAGATAGATAGATAGATAGATAGATAGATAGATAGATAGATAGATATGAAAGGCACTATATAATGTATAGATAGATAGATAGATAGATAGATAGATAGATAGATAGATAGATAGATAGATAGATAGATAGATAGATAGATAGATAGATAGATATGAAAGGCACTATATAATGTATAGATAGATAGATAGATAGATAGATAGATAGATAGATAGATAGATAGATAGATAGATAGATAGATAGATAGATAGATAGATAGATAGATAGATATGAAAGGCACTATATAATGTATAGATAGATAGATAGATAGATAGATAGATAGATAGATAGATAGATAGATAGATAGATAGATAGATAGATAGACGTGGACACTACACACAAAAGTGGCCCAGTCCGTCTACCATAGTGGTTCCTGCAGGACGTGCCGATAGGATTAAAGATTTTCTTGGCCATCACCACAAACCACATAGGCTGCATGAAATATAGACTATAGAAATATAGACTAGTGACTATAATATTTTGGTGGAATATTCCTTTTGCCTTTGGTATCTTCACTTACCTTCCACCGTTCATCTAAGAACCCCCTTTCTGTGACTCCTCATTGTTATTTTTATCTCCTGCTTTACCTCTTCAATGCACTATTGTTGCGCTTCTGTGTCCAGCTCCTCTGACGCATGTGCATGGATATATCATGCACCTGAAAAGAAAGCCTTCAAGGACCTTTAGATTTAGTGAGTACCCCTGTGCTTATTATCGCACTATAAAGACCTCTTTTGTCCGGCATTTTGCCTCAAATGTTTCTTAAACGCTGAGGCTACCAGGGGGCAGGTTAGCACCAGACAAAGGCAGCTGCAGGGCGTCCCGAGTGAGAAGATTGCTTTTTAACCGTCAGCCTAGGGGGATATTAATTCAATTATTTTGAGGTTGACAAGACTTAAATCTTTTCAAATACACACGTTTATTGCCCTTTTCTTTTTCCAAAAATGCCAAAGAAATGACATATGACCTTTTCCCAACATCGAGGAGTTGAAGAACTTCATGATGACGGCAACAAAAATGTGACTGAATCACATCACATCTTTTATTAATCTTGTTATTTTCATTTTTTTCTTTGTAACACCTGAGAAGAATAGCTTGATTGTTATTTTTTTCTTTTTGATGATTCATATTGTAAGGTAAGCCCATATGTCTTTGTTTTTTAAATATAACTGGTAGCCTAATAGTCCTGCGGTGGGTTGGCACCCAGGCCGGGATTGGTTCCTGCCTTGTGCCCTGTGTTGGCTGGGATTGGCTCCAGCAGACCCCCGTGACCCTGTGTTCGGATTCAGCGGGTTGGAAAATGGATGGATGGATGGTAGCCTAATAAGTATCAAGTTTGGTATATTATCACGTAGGCGATAAAATTTTCTGTTACTTTGTGTGTGCAGAGTGTGGAAGAAAAACGAGATCAAGGGGTCACATAGTCACTCAGGGGTAATATAGCTATTGCGCATAAATACAGCCTCTATGATAAAAGTAGCATGAAGGGTTAATAAATATAGGCTAAGCTTGTCAGGAAAACAGATTATTTCGTTGAGGGCTGAATATTTTTTCCAAAGCACACAGTTTTCTGAAAAGCACCCCAAGCAAGGGTCTCCCACATAAATCAACCTAAAATATCAGTTGCTGGGAGCTGTGGCCACCAGTTCACAATCTCTTCTGGCTCAAGATGCTCATGGGCGGCATGATGGGTGGCAGGTTGATAAGGCAACGCAACGCACTCTGGTTTGTACCTTATGTCATTATGAGTGGCGGTCTTCATCTACACAAACGTGTTCGGCACCACAATTAACTGGAGATCGATTAGCGGATGTCAGTACCTCACTTTCATTTTCAATCTCGCTCTCCAGATCACTTGCATCAGAATCGGAGTCCGACGGGTCCGAGTCCAATTCAGCGATAATATGCAAAACATCGTCCACAGAGTAGTTTGCTTTGTGTGTTCGCTTTGATCATTTTGCCAGACGCCGATGCCATTTTTTTGCGTTGTTTGCTCTTCACTACTCCCGCAAGCGCATGCAAATCAAACCAACAAAGCTAACTTTCCTTCTAGCAAAGAGAGTCAAACTAAAACATAATGGCGGATTTTGTCACCGTTTCCAGTTACTTATTGCTCTTAACCCTTCTTGACTGACAAAAGTCGACATCCGCCCCGAAAGAGTTAAGGTCAAGGGAACAACAAGGAAGAAGAAAGTCGTAGGGTGATGCTTTGAAGAAGGGGCTGACTGTCACGTACCCAGTAAGACTTGGAAGTTGTCACATACATAGAAACTCCATAAAAGAATAAGAGTTGAACTCAAGAAGCATTGGAAAGTATTGTCAAGGACAGCAAATGTAGTGTAATGGCGGCAGTTTAATGTTGCACTCTTTAGACAATTAACTTTTTGTTGGAATTTTTTTATTGAAGTGAGACTAAAAATATTTAGAAAATCCGTAATTCTGTGCATTGTGGGGATCAACGGAAGAAGGGTATCAATATCAGAAGTAGTTTGAGTTGCCAACACAGCCCTCCCCGTTTAGTAACAAGTTCGAAAGAAAAACAGCAACTCTCGATGGCGTGAAAACGACACTCAGAACAAATGCCACGTCGCCAAATAGCCTCTACTCATTTGGTTGTGCCGTTAGATTATTCTTTAGCTCGGAACTCCTCTCTCAACATCATCTCCTTAGTTAATGACACCTCCTTCTGGACGGACGTCCTTTTGAAGTTCTGGGACTGGAAGGGGTGGGGATCATAAAAGAATCCGAGTTGAACTCAAGAAGTATTGCAAAGGATTGTCAAGGACAACAAATGTAGTGTAATGAGACTTTTACTTTGGGTCTGTATTTGGGTGTTGTGATATATGGCCGGCCGTTCATCCCGGCCAATACCCCCAGGCCGCCAGGTGGAGCCCTCCCTGCGGCATGGAGGTGCCCCGAATGCCAGCAGGGAATCCTGGACAATGCAGTTTTTATCCCCAGCCCTGCTGGATACCATGGGGGCCACTAGAGGACGCTGCAGGGAGGAACAAAGATTATTTGCCCTACGCCCCGGAAGTACGTCCGAGTCACATGGACAAGAGGAATGACGTGCTTCCGGGGTGAAGAAAATGGATTTTTATCTGACCCGGAATAGGTCCTAGTCACGTGGACAGAGAGGGAAAAACACTTCCGGGTCAAGGACTATAAATGCCTGTGGGAAACCCTCAGACGTCGAGCTGAGCTGGGTGGAAGGGTGGCAACGCGTCTGGGAGTGGAGGACTGGTTGATTATTGTAGTTATTGAGTATTGTGGAGAGGAGGGTGCTTTGTGCACTGTGCATTAATAAAAAGTCAAATATTTGGACTTTTACCTGGTGTCTGGAGTCAAATCTGAGGGTTCAAGGGAGTGATAGCGCCCTCTATAGACCACAGTGTATAAGCGAATGAACCAATCAGACACATGGAATAAGCTAACAAGTGGTGTGGTAGGATATAATAGCATTAAAATATTCGGTCCTCTGCACCTCTTCTTCCCTATATGTGTCCCCCCACGCCAATACTTGGCAAAAATCAGAAGGAATTTGGACTGGTTAAGTGTATTATAATCCAATTGATACAGGCCCGGTGACCGAGTGCTCATTGGTGATCCTTTTTTCCCCAGATGTCCTCCCCAGCCTTCCTACCCCCAGCGACCAAATCTTATTCCCCGGTTTGAAACAGACATAAAGAAAAATGATCTCAAAAAAAAAAAGATTTAACGTAATCCGTGACATGGCGAAGAATTCTGCAGTACAGTTCTTACTGTATGATGGAGCGGAAAATAAAAACAGTCCTCAGTCCCAACTGGCTATCCCGAAGAAACTTAAGACATGAGTCCGACTCACCAAACGGGAGCACCCGGAGAACCTCAACCCCTGGGCTCTTTTCGGGGATTCGCCGCACTGTTTCAACTTTTCGGGGTGGCCACCCACAAATAGCAGACGTCCCTGGGTGAAGTCCTCCTCCTCGATCTGCCATTCCCCTTAAAAAGAAAAGATTACCGCCGAAACATCCTTTCCCACCTTAGTTGTCAAATAGTAACATGACGCCGGCAACTGGCAGCTGGAATCCTTACCGGGCGGGGTCCTACACGCATTTGGTCGTCCACAAAAGTGCCTGAAGAGATAATCCTTAGACACCCTCCCTGTCACATAATACAGTGATGGCCAGTCCAGAAGGCCAACCCGCTTGACGTGTTATGTAGCCTTGCTACAGTAGGGTACTTTCAAAAATGGACTTGATGCAGTTTTGGTGGAATTAAGTCGATAGGACCGGTGAGCTTTGTTGGACTGAATGGCCTGTTTCTGTCCAGATTGTTCTAATGGGTGATGTGGTGGCTCTGAGGCTAAGGATCTGCGCTGGCATCCCAAAGGTTGCCGGTTTGAAAGAGATGCTACTCTGCTGGGCCCTTGAGCAAGGCCCTTAAACTGCAATTGCTCCAGGGGTGCTGTACAATGGCTGACCCTGTGCTCTGACCCCAAGGGGTAAGCGAAAAATCACAGCGTGTTGTCCTGTATAACTATGTATGTGACAAATTAATAAAGAATTAATGAGTCAGGAGCATTACCTCACGGCATTATGGAGGTAAGTGTCGGGGTAAATGTGATTACCAACACTCTTTCCTTTCACCCACAGCTCTGAAAGGATGAAGCCTACTGACCGTCACTTCCGGTTTGGCCCTGAAGGTTCCACCTCTTCTACCCTGAGGGCTCTCTGAAGAACACCACAGAGAAGCCACCGCATAGCCCGAGAAGTGGGGCACTCAAGGACGCAGAGTGTCCACAATACTACCCTTGGAATTTTTGCTTTCCTTTTCTCAAATTTTATTCCATGTTAATTGGGGTACCAACTAGTCACCAACACTTTGTTGTCTCTGTCTTGGTCCTTTTTTATTACCGTATGTTGAGGCAGGATGGGAGATGCCACATGAGTAATACAAAGAAAGCAGTAAAAAATTTGTATGTAGAATGTATGCAGTATCCGATTGGTCCAAACACACCTACCCACTAAAACTCTTGTACTGATTGTACAAGATTATATATAGATATAATCTATATATTATATATAGATTGTCCTGTTCAGCCTATATACATTGGACTTCAAATACAACTCGGAGTCCTGCCATGTGCAAAAGTGCGCTGACGACACTGCTATCATGGGCTGCATAAGGAATGGGCAGGGGGAGGAGTATAGGAACCTAATCAAGGACTTTGTTAAATGGTGTGACTCAAACCACCTACACCTGAACACCAGCAAAACCAAGGAGCTGGTGGTGGATTTTAGGAGGACCAGGCCCCTCATGGACCCCGTGATCATCAGAGGTGACTGTGTGCAGATGGTGCAGACCTATAAATACCTGGGAGTGCAGCTGGATGATAAACTGGACTGCCAATACTGATGCTCTGTGTAAGAAAGTACAGAGCCTTTCTTAGAAGACTGGCATCCTTCAACGTCTGCAATAAGATGCTGCAGATGTTCTATCAGACGGTTGTGGTGAGCGCCCTCTTCTACGCAGTGGTGTGCTGGGGAGGCAGCATAAAGAAAAGGGACGCCTCACGCCTGGTCAAACTGGTGAGGAAGGCAGGCTCTGTTGTAGGTACGTAGCTGGACAGTTTGACATCTGTGGCAGAGCGACGGGTGCTGAGCAGACTCCAGCCAATCATGGAGAATCCACGGCATCCACTGAACAGGATCACCTCCAGACAGAGGAGCAGCTTCAGCGACAGACTACTGTCACCGTCTTGCTCCACTTACAGACTGAGGAGATCGTTCCTCCAACACACTATGCGACTCTTCAATTCCACCCGGGGAGGTAAACGTTAAAATTATTCAAAGTTATTGTCTGTCTGTATACCTGCATTGTTATTACTCTTTAATTTAATATTGTCTTAATCAGTATGCTGCTGCTGGAGTATGTGAATTTCCCCTTGGGATTAATAAAGTATCTATCTATCTAATCCTGCCAACTACGCTATCTAGCAATCTAATCCTGCCAACTACGCTATCTATCTATCTATCTATCTATCTATCTATCTATCTATCTATCTATCTATCTATCTAATCCTGCCAACTACGCTATCTAGCAATCTAATCCTGCCAACTACGCTATCTATCTATCTATCTGATTGATACAGAGGTAATGGACAAACACACCTACCCAGTAAAACTCTCATGTGTACATAAAGACAATACAACTGTCATTATCAGAAATGGCGGCAGGAAATAAACTGAATACATTAGTTTAATGTTGCACTCTTTAAACAATGAGCTTTTTGTTGGAATTTTTTTTATTGAAGTGAGACTAGAAAAAAAAACAATGAAAAATACCAATTTAGAAAATCCGTAATTCTGTGTATTGTGGTGTTCAAAGGGAGAAGGGTCGACAAAAACAGGAGTAGCATGGGTTGCCAACATGGTCCTCCCTGTTTAGTAACAAGTTTAAAACAAAAAAAAAAAAAACAACTCTCGATGGCGTGAAAACGACAATCAAAACAAATGCCACGTCTCCAAATACTCATTTGGTTGTGCCGTTAGATTATTCTTTAGCTCGGAGCTCCTCTCTCAAGATCATCTCCTTAGTTAATGACGCCTCCTTCTGGACGGCCATCTTTTTGAAGTTCCGTGATTGGAAAGGGGTAGAGTCAGTTACCCTGACTGGGCGGTTTCTCAAGGCTGTGGTTGAAGAACATGACAAGGCTGTGAGCAACAGCACCTCCTATTGGCCCGGGGTGGGAAAGGCCTGGATGGCGATCCTCAGACGTGCATGCGTGACAGCATGATTAAATATTTTAAACCTTACTGCAAAAGTCTCGTCAGTTGTTATTGCACAGGACGATAAGCTAAGCCGTGCTTTACCCATGTTACCTCTTCTTAAGATTTCATAAGGTCCCCAGATTGTGTACTCTTTTATAATTGCGTTTTCTATCATTTTCTTGAATTATCCCTTTTTAGTTGTATGTTTTTTCATTGTTTTAGTATTTGTTCCATACTTTGTTTTAATTCTTTGTGTTAATTTATTTAATTCAGTTCTGTGCTGTGTTTATTTTTGTTATGTTAGTATTGCTATTGCTAGTGTACGGGAGAGACCCCTAATTAGGTAACTGCCCTGGAGTGCTGCAATCCGCTGACTGCAGTATCTGAGGCCTAAATAACAAACCAGTGGCCACTGCTTCTTTGCACTGGCATTTGTTTCTCAAACAAGTTCTTCTGCTTCTTTCCTTTTTCTTGTCTTTTGATCATTCTAGTTTGAATGTTTTCTAATTTAGCTTTTTGTGGATGGATTTTTGGTTGTGTAGATTAACTAATTGAAGTTTTTTTAAGAATGTCTACAAAGGACACCGTGTGGCCCTGAGGTGTCACCCATTGCATGGCTACACTCGGATCCCAATCGTGTAAACAGCACATTCTTCCAACCCAACCTTACATTAATTAGGGTCCCCAAATCTTTATTATCGCTCCGTTGTTTCATCCTTTACATTATTTAAAATGCGTTAGGTATCATTGAATGTGTATGTAGTTTTAATAAAGGAAAATCATTAATCTCGTGGACTAATCTTGCTTTATTCCTTTTGGTTTGTATTACACTGAAGTAAATGTAGTTTTGTGTTCTCATTTCATCAATTCCATTATTTTGATTACTGCCCCCCGTTAATTACTACACCAAAGTAAAATCTCTCACCTGTATTTCAGCATTTATTTAGAATGGCAGAAGGCCACACAGAAAATACAACACGCTCTCTCACACTCGACCCAAGGAACATCTGGTTTTCCAAGACATCTAATTTTAGTGTTTGGCTTTTGTTGCAAACCCCTTAAATTCCTGGCGTAAGCCCCAGTCACAAAATCATGACTTCTTATTGAATAAAAAAAAAAATGCAGAGGTTCTATGGCATTTTCAGATTTGACCGAAAAATTTGGCCTTTTACTGGTGGGCACGCCTACTGAGAGAGCTTCCCTCTAACATATGGGAATGTGCAAGTGCCATGAATTAGCTTCCTATTTCCTCTTTCCATCTTCCATTTTTTTAATTACAACCATGAGTCCTGGATCACCTCCCCGCTCTAATTTCTTCCTAAAATTATTTGTAACCCTTTGATTTTCTCCTTTTATTCAATTCAAATCTCAGTCTATAATCAAAATGTGGTAGAAGGACATATCTGATCTGTACGCCTGTAATACTTTGGAAGTTCTCATTTTTCATTTTGCTCTAAGTATTATGGTCATATTCAGTTATTAATTATTATGGACTTGTTTTTAATTATTTTTCCAGATTTGTTGCACCCAATTGGAGCTTTCTGAATTAAAGATTCCATTTATGTTGTTAATTTAGTATTTAGAGTTTGTTTTGTTTTTTTACTTTCTCGTATACGAAGTATACAGAAAGTATTGCAATCGTCCAAAAATTCAAACTGGAGATTTTGATGAATCTCAACATTTTAGACCAGCCTGAGTCGGATTTACTTTCTCGTAGGGAAAGTGTTGTAATCATCCAAAATTTGATTTCAAGATTTTTGATGAATCTCGACATTTCAGGCCTTCCTGAGTCTGATTTACTTTCTCGTAGGGAAAGTATTGTAATCATCTAAAAATTGGATTTCGAAATTTTGATGAATCGCGAAAGAGTAGGATTTACTTTCTCATAGGGAAAGTGTTGTAATCATCCAAAAATTGGATTTCGAGATTTTTAATGAATCTCGACGTTTTAGACCTTCCTGAGTCGGATTTACTTTCTCATAGGGAAAGTATTGTAATCATCCAAAAAATTGTATTTTGAGATTTTTGATGAATCTCGACATTTTAGACCTCCCTGAGTCGAATTTACTTTCTCATAGGGAAAGTATTGTAATCATACAAAAATTGGATTTCAAGATTTTTGATGAATCTCGATGTTTTAGATCTCCCTGAGTCAGATTTACTTTCTCATAGGGAAAGTATTGTAATCATCCAAAAATTGGATTTCGAGATTTTTGATGAATCTTGACATTTTAAACCTCCCTGAGTCAGATTTACTTTCTCGTAGGGAAAATATTGTAATCATACAAAAATTGGATTTCGAGATTTTTAATGAATCTCGACATTTTAGACCTTCCTGAGTCGGATTTACTTTCTCATAGGGAAAGTATTGTAATCATCCAAAAAATTGTATTTTGAGATTTTTGATGAATCTCGATGTTTTAGATCTCCCTGAGTCAGATTTACTTTCTCATAGGGAAAGTATTGTAATCATCCAAAAATTGGATTTCGAGATTTTTGATGAATCTTGACATTTTAAACCTCCCTGAGTCAGATTTACTTTCTCGTAGGGAAAATATTGTAATCATACAAAAATTGGATTTCGAGATTTTTGATGAATCTCAACATTTTAGACCTCCCTGAGTCAGATTTACTTTCTCGTAGGGAAAGTATTGCAATCATCCAAAAATTGGATTTTGAGATTTTTGATGAGTCATCACATTTTAGACCTCCCTGAGTAAACAAATACCATTTTTGGAATTATGTCTGTGTGGGTGTGTGGGTGTGTGTAAACATGATAACTTGAGTACACTCACTCAAGTCAACCAAATTTTATTTTGTAAAAGTATTAGGCACAAAGTGTAAATTTCTATCGACTTTTTAAAGTGGTACTTTACCTTTAAGTCATGCAGCTGCAGAGTCCAATTTATTCAACTTTACTTTCATAATAATTGTTTAATATGTTATTAATTTTATTTGATTTGTTGTTGATGGCTCTTTAATGTAGATAATATAAAAATATAGTCATTGTCTTGCGGTTTACTCCTCAACTATCCATCCCCATATCTGAGGATATGAGAAAGTCGAGGGGAGACCACTCCCGATGTTTATTTTTTGTATCATTTCTAACACCATTTTGTTTTGGTATTGTGTACTCACTTTTAGGACGTGTGTTCAGTTATTTAGGGGCCATCTCCTTGGAGGTCTTAAACTAGAAGTTACAACTCAATGGATTAACAGATCGTCAATTAATGCTGTTTCTTCATCCAAGATTGTGGATAACACAAATCTTTGTGAACCTTTTTGCTTTTTAAAATTTGTATTTCTGGTTTTATGCTCTTGATCTGAACTTTTGGCTCTGATTTTTTCTAAATTCCCTCAAGTTAAATTTTCATCTTTTCATCATTTTCATGGATTTAACCTTTGCTTTGTTTATTGACTGTGTCTTATCTTCTGGTCACTTTGTTTCGTCCTGCTAGTCCTCACTTGCTTAGCACTAAGGATGCCAGGCAGTGCAGTGATTAGAGCCACTGCTTCATGGATGCAGCATTCTGGATTTTGCTTTCTTTTGGTTTTGAATGTTCATCCCATGTCTTTGTGGGATTTCCTCCAGGGTACGAAAGTTTTCCTCCTACATTTTCTGGTTAAGTGATTGCCCCCAGTAATGGTGTGTGTGAGTAGGTCCTGTGATGGACTGGTCAGTTGAAAGGACTGTTTCACTCCCTTGGACTGAAGAAATCTCACTGCGGTGTGTTGTTGGTATAACTCCACAGTGGAGTGTCCATGTTCGTCTGACCTTAACTTCGACCAGACTAATGGTAGAGTGCTGTGCTGTACGTGTTCGAACTACCCATCAGCCATTTCAAAACATGTTGTATTGCAGTTATTGCGTATTTTTCAAGTTGCCTTTACTTTTTGATTTACACTCGTATAATACAGAATGCTGCTGCTTTGAAGCTTAAAAAGTCCACACCCTACGCCACCCCAAAACCTGCTATCCTGTTAAGTAAGCCCATGTTTTAAAACAGAGCTCCATTAACTTCAACTTTGTTTTTGCTCACAGACATTGGCTTCAAGCCAATAATAATAATAATTCTTTATAAAACACTTTTCATAGTGAGTGGGGAGCCACTTCAACCACCATTAATGTGCTGCATCCACATGGATGATATGACGGCAGTCATTTCTGTGCCAGTTTGCTCTTAGGTGGTCAAGTGGTGAGAGAAATAAGCCAATTAGAGACAGGGGATAATTAAGGGGCCAGAATGACCAGGCCGTGGTGGGCATCTTACCCAGGACATCAGGATAGACCTTACTCTTTACGAAGTATGCTCAGGGATCTTTTATGAGTGCAGAGAGTCAGGACCTCAATTTTACGTCTTATCTAAATGACAGCACCATTTTTACAGCGCGGTGTCCCCGTCTCTGTACTGGGGCATTGGGATCCTTACACGGACCACAGGGTAAGTGCACACCACCTCCCATACCACCACCAATCTCCCCATACAACCTCGCACAACACCTCTTCCAGCAGTAACCCAAGCTTTTCCTAGATGGTCTTCCATCTAAGTACTTGTTTAGCTTTAGGTGGGTGACAGTTTCCAAGTGACAACTTCAACCTGCTCAAAGCTTTGATGACAAAATACATGAAGAAGAGCAAAGTGATAATGCGGAGGGACGGAGATTGTCCCGATGGAGAAAACGGCTGCAGAAATAACACTAAAACGGTGTGACGGATCTAGATGAAAACTCTAATAACGCTCAGCAAGAGATGAAAATGACCTGTAAAGGACCAAGTGACCAAATAAGGACCAAGTGACTAAATAAGGACCAAGTGACTAAAATAAGCACCAAGTGACTAAATAAGGACCAAGTGACCAAATAAGGACCAAGTGACTAAATAAGGACCAAGTGACTAAACCGGACAGTTCTAATTTAGCACCCCAAGAAAGCGACTACACCGATTGGCTTAGGTTCTCAAGTCAGACAGTCACCCCTGATGTCATAGCAGCTCTTATCGATAATTTTAGTCTTGGGGCTTGAGGAGGACCCACTAACAAGCTTAACCCCTCGTTGCTCCAAATCCTTGCTCTGTCACTGGAAACAGATAATGATCAGCCTTACTTCATCCTCACCTTTCCTAGTGGCTGGTTGGTTGGTGGGCGGCACGGTGGCGCAGTGGTAGCGCTGCTGCCTCGCAGTTAGGAGACCCAGGTTCGCTTCCTGGGTCCTCCCTGCGTGGAGTTTGCATGTTCTCCCCGTGTCTGCATGGGTTTCCTCCGGGCGCTCCGGTTTCCTTCCACAGTCCAAAGACATGCAGGTTAGGTGGATTGGTGATTCTAAATTGGCCCTGGTGTGTGCTTGGTGTGTGGGTGTGTTTGTGTGTGTCCTGCGGTGGGTTGGCACCCTGCCCAGGATTGGTTCCTGCCTTGTGCCCTGTGTTGGCTGGGATTGGTTCCAGCAGACCCCCGTGACCCTGTGTTCGGATTCAGACTTAAAAGCAGCATTTCCCCTAAAATAAATTTCATCATCAAGGAGTGGCAGAGTCTAAAGTTCTTAATGGTCTTGGATTTAATACCTAAGCAGGGTTATGGAAATAATAGATTCTCTGGATTATTTCAAACCACACAGTTTTATTGCATTATTTGTTAATTAGACAGATGTATAATTTGGTGAAACAACGCCTTATTATCCTGTAATCCTGTATTTGGATCTCCGACAAAATAAAACATCTGGGATGTTAAAAGGTGTTAGCTTAATAACCGGTGATTAGCACAATGCAGTCAAAAAGGAAAGACAACAAAATAATATAAACATACAGAGTGATGATTTGCTGTCTGTAATACGACTGCTGCATTCTAGCGATGGAGACGAAATATTTGAGAATTGCAGCCAAAAGGCAGGAGGGAGGAAGGAATGAATGAAAATGTTTTAGATGAACTCGTTCATAAATAGATTTGATCCAATGCTGTTTCCTGACCTTCTCAGGGGACTACCACATTTAGACATGGGGGGAATAAGTCTAAAATGTTTGTAGTGATGGCCGGGAAAAGTCCTTCATCACAAGTTTAACAAAGCTTCTGGTAGAGTAGGTGTCCATGGTGGCCAACAAAAAACCCGAAGAAAGTCTCAAGTTTCTTGTGTCATGTAATCCACATGTCAAGTCATCCAGTAGTATGCTCACAGTGTGCAAAACACATGTGTTTTTTTTGGCTAACATATTAAGGAAATACGAAGGAAGTGTGGGAACGAGCTTTGGAAAGTGAAGAACAGTGAATGAGGGGAAGAGTCAGCTTTTAGGTTTCTCGTTTTGGTTATGGAACTTTTGTGAGTGTTTAGTTATTTACGTTTATTTTTTTATTTTATTTGATGAGTTAATAATGTTAGCTCCTCAGTGTTTGTTATTTACCGGGAGGTAAACACTTTAAGCATTACTTTGTTCTTCTTCTTATGACTTTTTGTGCCCCGGGGTACATAAGGCAGAAATATGATGGCGCCAAGCAGATTTGTCAAGTGCCAGTGATTGTGCTTCTGTCCAATTCATACCCAATAAGTGAATGTTTTACGCCCAGGTCGTACTTGGTCTGCCAGGTCAGCGTTTTCCGGGAAGAGCCCACTGTATGGTTTGTTTGGGTAATCTGATGCTGTCCGTACATATTAAATGGCCGGACCAAGCCAGGTGTCTTTTCTGCAGTTTGAGACTGATGGACAACCGGGTGGTTCTTGTCCAGACCATATCTGTAGTAGTCATTTCTTGCCGTTGTATGTGCATGATTTGTATTGTGCTTCTCCCTATAGATCCTTATACATGCTTCAGAAGTCCTGGTCTTTGCCTAGGTGTTCATGGACAAATGTTAGTCTTGTCTGATGTTCTTGAGTCCTGGCACACCTCGCACGCAGATGTCAGTTGTGCTGCCTCTTTCTAATGGTAGACTGATGCACTTTTTTACACCAACAGTGGCATCTTTAGGTCACATGACGAATTTCTGGGCTTCTTGTTGACTTCTTCTTCTTTCAGCATCTTATATTCTGCTCTTGGGCTGAACCTGCTGGGGTGGCCCAGCCTGGATAGGTTGGCAGTTGGTTTGAAATCTTCTCCACTTGTAGACAATCTTCCAGACAGTGGACTGGTTGAGATCTAATTGTTTGAAGATCCCAATAAGTGAATTGGGATGACCTTGGTCTGCCTGTGTCATCGTTTTCCAGGAAGGGCCCACTGTATGGCTTGTTTGGGTAATCTGCTGTTGTCCATACGTTTCAGATGGCGGGGCCTAGCCAGGTGTCTTTTTTTGTAGTTTGAGACTGATGGACAACCGAGTGGTTCTTGTCCAAACCATATCTGTAGTAGATCATTTCTTGCCATCGTATCTGCATGATTTGTATTGTGCTCATCTTGACCAAAAACACGAAATTGTAAAGTAAACACTTCAGGCTCCACCCTATACATCAACAGCAATTGCGTCAACAATGTTCAAGGGTTCACTTATCTTGGTAGCCTGCTTACCTGTGACAACAACACTGCGGTCGAGATCAAGACATGCAATTGCAAGGCATCCTCTACCATGAGCAGATTGAGAAAAATCTGGGACAACAAGCAACTCTCCATGCATGCCAAGATGAAAGTATATAACAGCATTAACATCGCAATTCTTCTATATGAAGCTGAGTCATGGTCCCTCACGAAGGCACAACGCACTAAACTGGACAGCTTTGATTAGCGCTGCCTATGCCCAATCATGCATATATGGTTGCTTTTTTAGTTGGTTTTTATTGTTGCATTGTAAGATTGACCTGTTTCTTTCTTGGATGACTTACCAGCCATGTGACTAAGTAAGTGCACCCTATGAAATATTGTTTTTTTTTAATTGTACATATGATTTGATCTTTATTTAAACAGCATCTACAGATAAAGGTCAAGTAATTGAAAAACAAACAATGAGAATCACACCTTGTAATTATTTATTCAATTAAAAATAAAGATATACCATTTCCATCCATGATAAAAGTAAGTGGATCTAATAGCTGGCCTTGCCTCCTCAAGTGTTTCCTCTAAATGTCCACCGGTCTCTAACATCAACAAAGGATATCAAATCAAATCAACTGGGATAACGTTTTTCCCACTCCCCCATGCTGAATTCTTTTAGCTGTTTGATGATTGAGGGACATCTTGTGTACAAAGCCCTTTTCAAAACGGGCACCTCAATGGGATTCAGATACAGGCTTTGACTTGGCCGTTGCAGACACTTCCGTTTGTTTCTTGTCAGCTCTTCCTTGATAGATTTACTGGTATGTTCAGAGTTGTTGGTATGTTGCAAAATCCATTTTTGGTTGAGTTTCAATCTTCCTGACAGATGGTCTGAAATGATCCTCAAGCACCCTCTGGTGCAATGATGAATTCTTACAGAATTCTAGGATGGTGATGTGCCCAGGCTATGACACAGTAAACCAGATCATTTTTACCCACCATTCTTTACAGTTGGTATCAAGTACTTCTGGCCAAATGCCATCTTTCATTTTCTCCAAACATGTCTTCTGGTACTGTGGCCAAATAACTCTGATTCATCTGCCCAGAGCAAATTGTTTCAGAAGTCCTGGTCTTTACCTAAGTGTTCATGGACAAATGTTAGTCTTGTCCTGATGTTCTTCACTCCTGGCACACCTCCCATGTAGATCTCAGTTGTGCTGATCATCAGTATGTGGTAGACTGATGCACTTTTTTACGCCAACAGTGGCACCTGTAGGTCCCATGATGAAATTCTCAGCTTCTTGTTGACTTCTTCTTCTTTCAGCATCTTGTGTTCTGCTCTTGGGCTGAACCTGCTGGGGTAGGCCCGGCCTGGATAAGTTGGCAGTTGGTGTGAAATCTTCTCCACTTATAGATGATCTTCCAAACAGTGGAACGGTTGATGTCCAATTGTTTTGGAGATCTTTTGATATTCCTTCAGAGACTCATAGGCCTTTAGAACCTTCTTTCTGATGGCCTATTATGATCTGGCAATGATGGTAACACACACACTTCAGCAACAAAGAGCCAACCAGACTGAATGTCTGAGGTTTAAATTAAACCGTATCAGACAAGATCCTATCCAATGAAGTTCTAATTATTTGCACCCAATTCTTATTTTAGGTGTTTGAGGTAGTGATGGATGGAGGGATGGACTTACTTTTTCAACATGTGTAATTTGCATTTATGTTTATTGTATAAATTATACAATGGACTCCAAAATGTAAACATTTGTTATATTACATCACCTTTATTTATAAATATTGTTTAAATGCAGATCTGCAAATCTGAATATGTCTGCATGTGTTAAAAAAGAAAATCATTTCATGGGGTGTACTTACTTTTTCTCATGAGGGCATGTCTGAGAATTGGGCCTGGGAAGTGTTGGGCCTCAGCTTGGCTGGACAGGGCAGTGTGAAGGAACTATTGTAAACTGCTTTCTTCTTTTTTACTTCACTTTTCTGAGATATTACCGGATGCAGGGTTTGACGTGTGGAATGTGAACGGTTGTAAGCAAGCACACAAACTGAAAAAAGAAAAAAAAAAGGAATACACATTTTATTTCTGCAATAGATCTTTTATTTTCATAAACTTTGGTGTCATGCTTGGCTTCTGGCACAAACAAAGAGAGCTCCCAAGTTGAAGAAAGTAGCTAAAGAAATTTTTGAGGAACCGAAAATCTTTTGAACAGAAGCATGTAGCTTACTCAGGTCTGGCTCTGCCATATAGGCGAACTAGGTGGTCACCTTGGGGTACCAACTCTTTGGAGGAAAGCAATCTGTCTACCATAGTATTTGTACGACTTGTGGTAAAGGCCAAGCCCACCCCTAGCACTTTGATTTGAAATCCATGTATGACTCATGGGAAACCCCAAGGGGGGCCAAAGTCTTCAATCTGACATCTTTGTAAGACTTGCACAACAGCCCGAGGGGAACCGCACCCCACCCTTGTTCTTTAATGTGATACCCATGTATGACTCATGTGAAACCCCCAACCCCACCACCAGAATTTACTCTGACACCTATGTACGGCTCATAAAAAATTACCAAGGGAAACCCCCATCTCACCTCCATTTTTTAAGTCTGAAAATTTTGCATGATTCACGTAAATCCCAAAGAGGTACCCACTCCACACCCACACACTTCGATCTGACATTTACTGTATGTATAACTCATGCCGAACCCTACAGAACCTCGTTGCTCTTACATCTGTGTATGACTTACAGGAAACCCCAAGGGGATCCCCAACGCCACCCCTGCTCTTCAATCTTACATCTATGTACTTCCATGCAATAACATGTAGAGCAATTACCTTCCATGGATTGGGCGCAACATTTTCACTTTGGCCTAAGGCAGCAAAACAGCTAGAGCTGGCACTGATCACAGCACAAGACAGGTTTAAGAACATTTTTTTTTCTGAATTGTACCTTTTCTAATTTGAACCTCATAGGCCAGTGCCAATATATTGTGATTAGTCAGACCCCCACTGGTAACAGACCCCAGTTGTGGAGGGCTGCAGTGGCTCCAGCTTCTCCTTGAAACCAAGCTGTCAGTAAGTCACTGGTTGCCGTTTCTCTTTTTTTTTTATCAGACTGTTGGTTAAACTGACTTTTCGTTTAATAGATTTGGCACTTCCCAGGGGGATTTAAAACACCCCTGCGGCGTGTGTTCTGCTTTCTCACAAATATGTTGGGCACAAGCCAAGCTCAAAATGGCTTATTCACATAAGTTTATTGTGAATCTTCTGCATAGGCGTGTAAGACTCAATCTCTGGAAGGCCACGGCAGCTGACATTTTTCATACCTACCAAATTTCTTAATTACTGTAGAAGCCGATTCTTGCCGTTAATCAAACATGTTAATTCTTTTTTTTTTGCTGGTTTCTTATCTCTGCTTCAAAATCTTGAATCTTAGCAATCTGACATGAAATTCGTCTAGCTTTTGATTCATTCATTCATTTTCCACCGCTTATCTGAAGTCGGGTCACAGGGGCAACAGTCTTAGCAGTGAGGCTCAAACATCCTTTTCCTCAGCTACACTTGCCAACTCATACTGTGGGATCCCAAAGTGTTTCCAGGAATTTTGGGAGATATAACCCTCCCAGCGAGCTCTAGGTCCCCTCTGGGGTCTCCTCCCAGCTGGTCGTGACCATAAAACCTCCACAGGGAGACATCCGTATCAACCTCAACTGGCTCCTTCCAATGCGGAGGGCCAGAGACTCAACTCCAAACCTCTTCTGGATGTCTGTGCTTCTGATATTATCTCTATGGGAGGGCCCAGCCAGTCTACAGAGAAAGCTCATTTTATCCGCTTGTACCCACCTATACTTGTACTTTCTGCTATTACTCAAAACTGATGATCATAGGTGAGGGTAGGGATGTAGATCAACTGGTAAATCGAGAGCGTCGCCTTCTAACTCAGCTCCCTCTTTCCTACTGCAGATCAGTTTAGCAACCTCATAACTGCGCTCGCCACCCCGAACCATCTAGCGATTTTGCCATATCTTTTCTTCTCACTTGTGAGTAAGACCCTGAGGTATTTAAACTCCTCCACTTGAGGCAGTAACTCACCTCTCACTTTATTAATACTGTCAAATAATTCCTTAACTCTTTAAACGTGAGGTATGAGTTAACTCGTATTGTTATTGAGTCTGTCAAGGAACGATGTACAAAATAACTCATACCTCAGCATACAGTCATTATAGTCATAGCTAGCATGCTGGCAATTTCTGCTGCTGCGTCTCAGTTACCTACTATAGTGCTGCCACTTAGTGGATAGATATAGAATTTTAAAAAAATGCAATAAAAAGACAGTCCGTCGTTATGGTGTTGTGAAAAAGTTCTAAAGCTGCTGATGTTCTGAAACAACTAGATTTGTTGCAATCTGAATATTTTGATGATCATGACAGTGATCGAGATAATGACAGTCATCTAGATGGTGTGGAACCTATAGGCTCTGGTAGTGCCCAGAAGGCGCCCGACTTGTCATGAGTATCAGGACATCAGTACATGGACATTGGGCCGGCCACTGAGCGCAAACCGTCACCAACTAGCAAATGTGGTGTGTGCCACAAGCGTGGACAGTGCAAAGAAACACGTTAGATTTGCCGCTAATCCTGCTCGCTGTGTGGTGCCATTCTTCTTGGACTCTCATTCAGATGGAGACATTTAGTCATGTTGCTGCTGAAAAATAAAGTAATTAACAGCTTCATTACATTTTTCATGGGATTTATTCAAATTTTCAGAATTTCGACAGAGTTACTGTTGATAGTAAAACCGTTACTTTCTAATAAATATCTTAACCTTTTAACGAATTTTGATAGAGCTCATTAATTATCATGTATGAGGTCTGACAATTAAGTTTGCGAACTTGCCGCCATGCGCTTATGTTGGCAGCATTATACAAACAGTTCAGTAAGGTTTCATACCCTTGATCTATCAGAGTCTAACAGCTGTGTTCATGTCGGCATGTGGCGATATCCTGCTGAGTGGCGTTCATTGTTGGTGTCGCGTGTTCTTGTGTGCCGTCGCGACAATGTCGGAGCTTGCATTAGAGCAACGAACAAACACCAGCTCAGATGGTGGTAGCCTGTTAACCAGTAACTGTATTGGAAAAGCCTCCCTACTCACCTGATCTGGCCCCCAATGACTTTTAAGTAAAGGAAATATTGAAAGGAAGACATTTTGATGACATTCAGGACATCCATCCATCCATCCATTTTCCAACCCGCTGAATCCGAACACAGGGTCACGGGGGTCTGCTGGAGCCAATCCCAGCCAACACAGGGCACAAGGCAGGAACCAATCCTGGGCAGGGTGCCAACCCACCGCAGGACACACACACAGAAACACACCCACACACCTAGTGTGTGGTTATGGTGTGTGTATTTGTGTGTTTGGACTGCCATCCTGTCCAGGGTTTGTTCCTGTCTTGCGCCCTTTGCTATCCAGCATACCCCAGGACTTAGTAGGTTGGAAAATGTCTGGCAGACCTTTGCACGTCACATATTTTGCATTAAGGTTACAGTTCCTGTCAGAGGACCACAAGTGGCCCAAGGCTTGCATTATACGGGAACTCATTGCTACCTGAGAACAAAGCACCCTGTGGTCACCAAGGGGGCATGGCGGCACTCCAAACTCCTTACACAAAGGCTCGGAACGCAAGTTCTCCAATGAACAAATGGTTTTATTGTGTGAAATTCTTACACAATGAAGCATTTCCCACACCACAACTATAATTCTCACTCTCTACAATTCTGTTGTCTCCCCTCTGCTCCTCCCGACTCTGGCTCCCTGTGTGAAGGCAGGTGGCCACTTTTATGCCAGGCCTGGAAGTATTTCTGGTGTCCTGAAACTGCGGTTTGGGAAAACTTGGATGTGAGGTTGGAGCCCCACAAAGTAGGGCTCACTAGTCCCCATCAGCGCCCTCTGGTGGCACCCACGGAACCCAACAGGACTACTGTTCCCTATTTGCCTTGTGGAAATCCATGGTGGTACCATAACCTAAGGGGACTGTTGAGGAACACAATACCCTGAATTAATTGTCTTCCCCTGTCCTTCAATGCGATTGGCGATCCCAATACGGTTTCTGCCAGCGCATCTCTCACAGCCTGTTGACGTCTGGTTCACTCTCCACCTTGATGGGGCACAAGGCCCATTTCTGAATACCCGTCCGTTGCACTTGTAATACGCACCATTGAGCAGAGGACCTTAACCTGAAAATCGCTCCAGGATGTGCCATTCAATGGTTGACTCTGCGCTCAGAACTCCAAAGATCATGCAAAAAGACAATAAACCCCAACCCCTCCACCACCTTGGGGTTTACTACAATGAACCAAATCCCAAAACCCAAGTCCATGTCCTGCCTCCTGCCCCCTTTTGACCCGAGTACCACCCTGTGCCCATATGCAAACGGCATCCTT
Organism: Erpetoichthys calabaricus; assembly: GCF_900747795.2. NCBI lineage: Eukaryota > Metazoa > Chordata > Cladistia > Polypteriformes > Polypteridae > Erpetoichthys > Erpetoichthys calabaricus. The sequence goes on along the minus strand of NC_041408.2, from coordinate 7,031,076 downwards.
ACATTCACATTACTGGCTAACTGCATATAGCATTCCAGTCATCTTAGCTTCTGCTATTGCATGATTACATTTTGTCAATTTTTTTGTCATAAACACAGAGAATGAATAATTTCGAAAGCTATGTTTGTTTAGAATATTTTGTGGAAAGTGTTCTGTAATAAGATTAACATTTACATACTTGATCAGTAAAGCCACTGGATTAAGAAACTCAAATAAACAGATCCGACTGATGAATGTTTTTCTCCTTTGGCCGTCTCTGTGGCTGTAAACAAGCAAAGACAAAAGCGCAGTTGAGAAGGTGAAAGCTTTAAATCCATGGCAGCTTCGGAATCAGTTTTCGTTCCCGAATACTTTAAGAATAACCTTCTTTTGTTTTCTCTCTCGCTCTCCGTCAATGGAATACGTCTTCAGAAAAACAAAAGTAATTTTTTCCTTCAAATAAGTGTATCGTTTCCCTTTAGTGGCAGCTCGGCGGCCTCCATTCAAAGCCTTAATTGGTTCGGGTGTAATAAAAATTTGTTACCACAAATTAAAAATTTCTGTTGAAGGTGTGGGATTTATTTTCATGATGAGAGCTGGCACAGGAGATAAAGTTGTCATTACAAGCGTACAGGTCTTTAATTATACGTAGGCAGCTGGGAGAATTATTTTAATCGCTACTATATATTTGAACAGGAGCTTTTGCATTGACACAAAGTAGGGAACATCAAAAAGAAAAGAAAGATGGATACAGGAAAGCTGCCAACCTCCAAGGGAAGCAATTGATCACAACCTGTCATCTTAAAAGGCCAAAAGAATGCAAAACAAACACTCGGGATTAGCGCACCGAGATGCGGCGCATCGGACAAACTCTCCCCTCTGATAATTCATCTATCTAATTTATTTTAATACCCTGTAGTTCATATCTCAAGCTCTGTAATTAGACAGCTTCAGGTATTCCCTCCTGCTTCCTGCCTTTGAAATAACAGTATGGTGGAGTTTCCAAAAGAAGATATCATTATCACTCGGGCTATTTAATGAACAGCACAAAAGAATGCAAGGAAAAGGCACTCTATCAAAAGCCTCATTTAAACATTTTAATTCCTATAATAGATGTGCGCATGCTACTTAAATAGCACACTGTGAGATATCCAAATAGGATACACATGTTTGGGAAAAGATTAGATTTCATTTTGCATTTCTGCTTCTTCTTCTTTCTTTTTTTTATACTCCCATCGAGGTATTGTGCTCTTCTTGGCACGACTTAACACAAATGTATGGCAGCTATACAGTAGCGTTTCTCTCTCCCCTCCTCTTTACAATCGACATGTTGAAAGTTGGTTGGGGCAAATAGAAGGCGAGTTTCAGCACAGAGGCAAAGTTAATTGAAGGTTTTCATCAGCTGCTTTCTCCCCATTGTCCTCGGTTCAATATTCAGGAAACAGTTGGCTTCTTTCACTGCGGCATATTCCTTTTCAGATATTTGGTGAGGTGGGGGGGGGGAGGGATGGGGGGGTAAAGAAACTGAAATCGAGTCTGATAAAGAAACGGGCCTGGGGTGTCTTTGTCACTGGCTTTAGCAGCTGGGTTGGCATTCTGTTCCGGTTGAGGGATCGTCCATCCATGCGCTGAAGTGGCCGCTTCAACTAGAAAGCAACTTTCATGGCGGTATTGGCAGTGTGACGTGAACACTTACAATGTGTGGAAAAGGTCTCTGGTATTAAAGATACCCTTAAAAGTGTATATAGGGAAAGGGGGCTTTGATATTAAAGATATGCTGAAAAAGTGTAAAGGGGGCTTCAATGTTAATGATATCCTTAAAAAGTGTAAATGGGGAAAGGGGGCTTCGATATTAAAGATATCCTTAAAAATGTAAAGGGGGCTTCGATGTTAATGATTTCCTTAAAAAGTGTAAATGGGGAAAGAGGGCTTCAAAATTAAAGATATCCTTAAAAATGTAAAGGGGGCTTCGATGTTAAAGATATCCTTAAAAAGTGTAAATGGGGAAAGGGGGCTTCGATATTAAAGATATCCTTAAAAGTGTACACAGGTAAAGGGTGCTTCGATATTAAAGATATCCTTAAAAAGTGTAAAGGGGGCTTCGATGTTTAAGATATCCTTAAAAAGTGTAAATGGGGAAAGGGGGCTTCGATATTGAAGATATCCTTAAAAAATGTGAAGGGGGCTTCGATATTCAAGATATCCTTAAAAGTGTAAATGGGGAAAGGGGGCTTTGATATTCAAGATATCCTTAAAAGTGTATTTAGGGAAAGGGGGCTTCGATATTGAAGATATCCTTAAAAAGTGTGAAGGGGGCTTTGATGTTAAAGATATCTTTAAAAAGTGTAAATGGGGAAAGGGGGCTTCGATATTGAAGATATCCTTAAAAAGTGTATATAGGGAAAGGGGGCTTCGATATTGAAGATATCCTTAAAAAGTGTGAAGGGGGCTTCAATGTTAAAGATAACCTTAAAAAGTGTTTATTGGGAAAGGGGGCTTCCATATTAAAGATATCCTTAAAAAGTGTAAGCGGGGAAAGGGGGCTTTGATAATAATGATACCCTAAAAAGTGTAAACAGGGAAAGGGGGCTTCGATATTAAAGATATTGTTAAAAAGTGTAAATGGGGAAAGGGGGCTTTGATATTTATGATACTCTTAAAAGTGAATATGGGGATTTAATAGCTAGCCCGGTCACAGACAGACACGACACCAATGTCCAAAACACACAGGTTTTACTTACAGACACTATTTACAGGTTCCAGCAACTCACATACTATTGCTCAGTCCTTCGTATCTCTTCGGCCGCCTCCACTCCTCCCTCGCAAGCTCCATCTTTCTCCTCCCAACTCCGGCTCGTCTACTGGAGGGAGGTGGCCCCTTTTATAATAACCCGGATGGGCTCCAGGTGAGCCATCCGACGACACTTCCTGGTGTGGCGGAAGTGTCAGGTGAACACCCGGAAGCACTCTGGGTACCCCAGGGATTTCTTCCAGCAGCACTTCCTGGTGTGGCAGAAGTGCTGCCATCCAGGGTTCCATAACAGTCTGTGCGCCCCCTGGCGGTGGCCATGTCCTCCCATAGGGATGAGCTTCCCAGCTCTGTTCCAGTGGCCCCCAAACAGACCAGGGAGGCTGCCCTCTCGTGGCCCAGGCAAGGTATCGTCCCTCTCGTGGACTGTCCAGGCGTCCCAGCTGGGTAGGGTCCCCAGCCGTCTGCCACAGGGGAAAGGGGGCTTCGATATTAAAGATACCCTTAAGAAGTATAAATGGGGAAAGTGGGCTTCAATATTAAAGATATTGTTAAAAAGTGTAAATGGGGAAAGTGGGCTTCAATATTAAAAATATTGTTAAAAAGTGTAAATGGGGAAAGGGGGCTTCGATATTACAGATACCCTTAAAAGTGTATACGTGAAAGGGGGCCTAGATATTAAAGATATCTTTAAAAGTGTAAATGGGGAAAGGGTCCAAGGCACTGCTACCACCTGGGTGTGTGTGTGTGTGTGGGGGGGGGGGGGGGGGCTGTCACTTAGCACCCTGGGGGAGGTACTGCTCTGGATATGCTTCCTCCCCTGGTCCTCCCAGCGTCCCTCTACCTTATGCTATATAATGATAATAATAATAATAATAATAAGTGATACAAGCATATACCAGACACTGTCATTGACACCAGAGACTGTGTCATCATGTGGGAAAAGACTGTTCCCACAGACCGCCAATAGGCTGGACATCGTGTTCCATGACAAGAAGAGCAAGTTGTGCTTCTTCATCGATGTGACGATCCAAGATGGCAACAACATCCTGAGCAAGGAGGCAGAGAAGATCATCAAACATAGAGACCCAGAGATCGAAGTCAGACGTATATGGAACATGAGGACAAGAGGGGCGCCAGTAGTCGTAGCTGCACTGGGAACCATCAAGAGCGGCTGTGCAGATTCTCATGTAGAGTCAGCGTGATTAAAGATCCAGAAGATCGCACTTCTGAACACGGCTGCATACCTTAAACTCAGCCTGAGAGGTCTGGTTGACCTTTGGCAAACACACCAGCGTACTGTAGAGCACTGAGGGGAGGGAATGTCATTAATAATAATAATCAACATGGAAAAGATCCACAAAGGCAGCTAATTAGCTATTTATACAGTATCTATATATTTATATGTATGTGGTCACAGCAACCCGGAAAAAAAAAATGAGCAGATTTGAATATGTTATGCTATATATTATAATTATAATTATAATAACAACCTTTGCTGAGTGGACTGTCAGGATAAATGGGACAAACTCGGACCCCCACAACTCTGAGACGAATTTAGCAGGTTTGTGTTTGTTATGTTGTATTTTAAAAAGTAATAATAATAATGATGATAATGGATGGCACGATGGCACAGTGGTAGTACTGCTGCCTCACAGTAAGGTGGGTTCACTTCCCGGGTCCTCCCTGCGTGGAGTTTGCATGTTCTCCCCATGTCTGCGTGGGTTTCCTCCCACAGTCCAAAGACATGCAGGTTAGGTGCATTGGCAATCCTAAATTTTCTCTAGTGTGTGTGTGCTTGGTGTGTGTGTGTGTGTGTGCCCTGTGGTGGGCTGGCACCCTGCCTGGGATTTGCTCCTGCCTTACACCCTGTGCTGGCTGGGATTGGCTCCAGCAGACCCTTGTGACCCTGTGTTAGGATATAGCGGGTTGGAAGATGGATGGATGGATGGATAATGACAATAATAATAATACCCATGAAAAAGCCCCCAAAGGTTAGATAATGTATGGCGTCTTCTCTATTAGTTGAGCCAGTTTTAACAACCTTGAATGGAATTAAGTAGCTTTGAATATTTTAGACTGTATACTAGATAGATAGATAGATAGATAGATAGATAGATAGATAGATAGATAGATAGATAGATAGATAGATAGATAGATAGATAGATAGATACTTTATTAATCCCAGGGGGAAATTCACATACGCATTCGCATAGTTTGGGGGAGGAATGATCTTCTCAGTCTGTCAGTGGAGCAGGACGGTGACAGCAGTCTGTCGCTGAAGCTGCTCCTCTGTCTGGAGATGACACTGTTTAGTGGATGTAGTGGATTCTCCATAATTGATAGGAGCCTGCTGAGTGCCCGTTGCTCTGCTACGGATGTCAAACAGTCCAGCTCTATGCCAACAATAGAGCCTGCCTTCCTCACCAGTTTGTCCAGGCGTGAGGCATCCTTCTTCTTAATGCTGCCTCCCCAGCACACCACTGCGTAGAAGAGGGCGCTCACCACAACCATCTGATAGAACATCTGCAGCATCTTACTGCAGATGTTGAAGGATGCCAGTCTTCTAAGGAAGTACAGGCGGCTCTGTCCTTTCTTGCACAGAGAATCAGTATTGGCAATCCAGTCCAATTTATCGTCCAGCTGCACTCCCAGGTATTTATAGGTCTGCACTCTCTGCACACAGTCACCTCTGGTGATCACGGGGTCCATGAGGGGCCTGGGTCTCCTAAAATCCACCACCAGTTCCTTGGTTTTGCTGGTGTTCAGTTGTAGGTGGTTTAAGTCGCACCATTTAACAAAGTCCTTGATGAGGTTTCTATACTCCTCCTCCTGCCCACTCCTGATGCAGCCACTACTACTACTACCATTACAACTACTTCTAATAATAATAAAAAGCACAAAAGGTAGCAAACTTACATATATTTTTATACTGTATGTGTTCCCTACAACCCTGAAGTTAATCGTGCAGATTTCAATATATTATGCTGCATAACAATACTGGACTGTAACTGGACTGTTGGGTGTAACTTGGATATAAATTGCAGCCCTTGAACCGACTTTAGCAGGCTTGGCCTTTAGCAGGTACAGTATGTTAAGGTGTATGAAATAATACTAACCAATAAAAATAACTAGAGTAACATTACCAATGAAAAAGCCCCCAAAAGGCAAATAACGTATGGTAGCTGGACTGTCAGTATTGTTGCCTTTCACAATCTTGAATGTAATTGAGCAGCTTTGAACATATTAGCCTATAAAATAATAATCAAGGATCTTTATTGTCATTCCAACATCCATTTGCTAAAATGAAATTTGGTACTCAGGTCCCAGTAATTAAACAGTGCCCATGATAACAGTACCCATAAAAATAAGTAAATAAATAAAACTTACATAATAAAAAGTACCCCACAAGTAGCCCCTTAACCGCCATTATTTGTGATTAAGTTATCAGAGATAAACTCAATAAAATAGAATGAAATAACATTTAAAGACAGGTAAAGTACGAACCATAGCTAAAAGACATATTGCAGGATGCCCTATAATTAGCAGCAAGTAACAGCAAATGGTTTAGTATGTGAGACAACTGGAGCAAAACGCAAAGTGCAGTACAGTCAGATTTAGTGATGATGTATTGTATTCAGAATTCACTGTCTTAATCTTCTTTATTTATTTATCTGGTGTGTACAATGCTATATACTGTATACGCTGCCGTTCTTTATTATATTCTGTAAGTGCCTTGAGCATGGGAAAGGCGCTATATAAATAAAATGTATTATTATTATTATTATTATTATTAATAGCCTAAAAATTAGTTTAATAGTCTAATAATAATAATAATCTTCTTATACAATACGCTACCGTGGCTGTCCATTTGTCTGTCCAGGATTTTAAATCACCTGTAGCTCGCAAATCACTTGACCTGAAATTTGGTACACAAATACTACGTGATGTCTACTATCCACTTTCGAGGTGATGGTTGACCTCCAAGGTTATTCCTCTTTTTATTTTTATTTTATTTTATTATACAATCAACTCTCGGCAGCGGCCAGAAGGGCGGCGGTGTGGTGCATGCGTACGGGCGCCATTCTCATCCCTACCACCTTCACCGTCACTTCCCCTACCTTTTCATATCTTAAATCATTCTTGAGGCAGATTGAAGACTTAAGTAAGTGCGACACAAACACGGACTTAATCAGTTTTAACGTGAAAAGATGCCGATGAAAGAAGAGAAGAAGCGGGCCGCTAGGGTGAAGAGAAGAAGAGCTGCTCAAGAAGCAGAAAGCACATCTGAGCAAACGAATGATAAACGTACAGAGAAAGAAAGAGGATGAAAACTAGGAATTCTCAAGTCAAGTGGATTCACTGCACGTTATCGTTATAGCAGTGCGTCATTACTAGTAATAATATTAATTCAAAAGGCAGTTAACCTTTGGTGATCGGTGTGCCTGCTCTGCATCCCTAAACTGAATTGAGCTGGTCTGAAAATGTTATACTATAATAATAATAATAATAATAATAATAATAACTATGAAAACCCTGTAAAAGCTAGCCTGATGGAAGACAGAGATAGTTGAAGAGAAGGAGAAAGAGTTGTATTGTAGAAGGAAAATCAAAGACTGAAAGTACTTCCGTAAATAAAAATAAGTCTTTCAAACAGAGGACTTGTGTCTCTGCAATTAGGACTGAGGTTTGGAGCTCTGCGATGGCAGGGCTGCTGGGATATCCAGGAAGGGCTCTGTCCTCCATAACCCTGAGAAGAATTAAGAAGCTTTGAATATGTTATGCTGGAAGAAGAAGAACAAGAAGAAGAAGAAGAACAGCTGGAATATCCAGGAAGAGCTCTGTCCTCCATAACCCTGAGAAGAATTAAGCAGGTTTGAATATGTTATGCTAGAAGAAGAAGAACAAGAAAAAGAACAAGAACTGCTGGGATATTCAGGAAGGGCTCTGTTCTCCATAACCCTGAGAAGAATTAAGCAGGTTTGAATATGTTATGCTAGAAGAAGAAGAACAAGAAGAAGAACAAGAACTGCTGGGATATTCAGGAAGGGCTCTGTTCTCCATAACCCTGAGAAGAATTAAGCAGGTTTGAATATGTTATGCTAGAAGAAGAAGAACAAGAACTGCTGGGATATCCAGGAAGGGCTCTGTCCTCCACAACTCTGAGAAGAATTAAGCAGGTTTGGATATGTTATGCTAGAAGAAGAAGAACAAGAAGAAGATCTAGAAGAGATATTCAGGAAGGGCTCTGTCCTCTACAACTCTGAGAAGAATTAAGAAGCTTTGAATATGTTATGCTGGAAGAAGAACAAGAAAAAGAACAAGAACTGCTGGGATATCCAGGAAGGACTCTGTCCTCCACAACTCTGAGAAGAATTAAGCAGGTTTGAATATGTTATGCTAGAAGAAGAAGAAGAAGAACTGCTGGGATATTCAGGAAGAGCTCTGTCCTCCACAACTCTGAGAAGAATTAAGCAGCTTGAATATGTTATGCTAGAAGAAGAAGAACAAGAAGAAGAACAAGAACTGCTGGGATATCCAGGAAGGGCTCTGTCCTCCACAACTCTGAGAAGAATTAAGCAGGTTTGGATATGTTATGCTAGAAGAAGAAGAACAAGAAGAAGATCTAGAAGAGATATTCAGGAAGGGCTCTGTCCTCTACAACTCTGAGAAGAATTAAGAAGCTTTGAATATGTTATGCTGGAAGAAGAACAAGAAAAAGAACAAGAACTGCTGGGATATCCAGGAAGGACTCTGTCCTCCACAACTCTGAGAAGAATTAAGCAGGTTTGAATATGTTATGCTAGAAGAAGAAGAAGAAGAACTGCTGGGATATTCAGGAAGAGCTCTGTCCTCCACAACTCTGAGAAGAATTAAGCAGCTTGAATATGTTATGCTAGAAGAAGAAGAACAAGAAGAAGAACAACAACTGCTGGGATATCCAGGAAGGAATCTGTCCTCCACAACTCTGAGAAGAATTAAGCAACTTTGAATGTGTTATGCTGGAAGAAGAACAAGAAAAAGAAGAAGAACTGTTGGGATATCCAGGAAGAGCTCTGTCCTCCATAACCCTGAGAACAATTAAGCAGGTTTGAATATGTTATGCTAGAAGAAGAAGAACAAGAAGAAGAACAAGAACTGCTGGGATATCCAGGAAGGACTCTGTCCTCCACAACTATGAGAAGAATTAAGCAGCTTGAATATGTTATGCTAGAAGAAGAAGAAGAAGAAGACCCCAGTAGGTAGCTAACTTTTGTTGAATGTACTGTCAGGACAGGCTCTGTCCTCCACAATTTGAATTGAATTCAGAAGGTTTGAATTTGTTCTACCATATAATAATAATAATAATAATAATAATAATAATAATAATAATAATAATAATAATAATAATAGTCTCATGAAGAAGCTCCCAAACATCTTGGTGGCTGCCCTCTGTTGTGTCGGTACGTCTCATTGCAGTTTTAAGCTGTAGAGTAAATGCACGTGTTAATTACACTGTGACGGTTATATTTTTGCTCTAATTGTGCCACTTTTCCTCTTACTACAGTAGATCGGCCTGATAAGTGCTCATAAACAGATATGCTTTTTTTTTTTTCTTTTTTCATTTTTGTTATTTTCCATTTGGACTCAAAGCAGGGCACAGTTTTAATATGAAGATAAAAATAAACCATAATCATGCAGCATTGTGGGCAGCTTTTCCTTTTCCCGCTGACCACTTACACACTCAGTAGGAGCAGAGCCGCCTCACACATGCCGGGCAGCTGTGACAATCTCCTTGTGGGAGCCGCACATCGGCAGGGAAATGGTAGGAGGATTATTTGGTCACTTGTCAGCATATTTTCTGTTTCAATCAGAATTTTAAAAAGCCCGCTTCCTGATCTTACATCTCTGAAGAAAACATCCATCCTGTACTAGGGCCTGTTTTTCTGTTTGTTTTGTTTATTTAGTTATTGCCACGTCAGTCGTATTTATTTGTCCTGCTGTGGTTTGAAGGGTGGAACATACTGACCCCCTCGGTTTGTGAGCACATCACTGAACACCATCGCTGTTTTGGACCTTCGTCTCCTCCTGTAGTGGTGGAGGCTTATAGCAGCTCTTAGGGGTACCCCAAGCCCACATTACCATACAGCGCCATAAAATTAGAAAGAAAAAGGATTGGGGGATTGTTGTTTGTCTTTATTTATTTGTTTTAGTAGCTTCTATAAAATTTTAATTTCTGGAAAAATAAAGTCTAATCTAATCTAATAGTAGAACACTGAGTCCTGACTGCAGATTCACTGTGCCATTTACGCTCCCAGCTTGCCTCACTGGGTTGCAGGATTTCCTTCTGTTTCAAATTCTGTGCTTGCCGCACCTCTACTGTTACGTTTCCACCAGTCCATGTTATACATGTTCTGTTTATGCTTTTTTTTGTAAAATTGAACATGTTTTTATATGTTAATAATAGTTACCCTCTCCAAAATGTTTGGGACAAAGACCGATTTCTCCTTGATTTGTCCCCTCCCTTTGCTTCACAGTTTAAAATTACAAAATCAATTCCGATATCGCGATTGCAGAAATTCATTTAAGGGGATTTGCATACATTTCAGACACATTGTGCAGAAATTAAACTTTTTATACGCTGCCTCTCCATTTCAGAGCTACTGTAATGTTTGGGACAATTTGTGTCCCAGGTGCTTGTGATCACTCAGGCGCATTTCATTGCTTGACAACTGACAAGTTTTTTAGAGGATGAGTGAAACAGCTGAATATCATTTCATGTTCAATTTTGCAACTACAAAACTCTATATAAAATATATACATTGTGGAAGCCAGCCCCGGACACAGACAGACAGACACCTCCATGTCTTCAAAACACACGTTCATTTACAGTTCTCACACACTGTGCCCCTGCACCAATCACCCTTTTCTCAGTCCTTTCCAAGGTCCTTCGCCGCCTCCACTCCTCTCCACGGCGCTCTATCCTCTTCTACCCCACTGCAGCCAACGAATGGAGGGAGGCGGCCCCGGATGTGCTCCAGGTGCCTGATGACCAACTTCCGGCAGCACTCCCCAGTGTGGTGGAAGTGCTGCCCTTGCAAACCATCCCTGGTTTGTCAGCACTTCCTTGTGTCCCGGAAGTACTGTCCCCCAGGGGATCAAGGACCGGCCGGGTACCCGGGGAAAACAGGCGCCGCTCTCCCGGTTCCTCCTTCATCCCGGCATCCCGGTGGGGCAGGGCTCCTGGCCGTCTATTACAACATTTACAGTATCTCACAAACGTGAGTACACCCCTCACATTTTTGTAAATATTTTATGATATCATGGGACAACACTGAAGATATGACACCTTCATACGATGTAAAGTAGTCCGTGTTCAGCTTGTATCACAGTGTGAATTTGCTGTCCCCTCAAAATAACTCAACACACAGCCATTAATGTCTAAACCGCTGGCAACAAAAGTGAGCACACCCCAAAGTGAGAAATGTCCAGATTGTGCCCAAAGTGTCAATATTTTGGGTGGCCACCATTATTTTCCAGCACTGCCTTAACTCTCATGGTCATGGAGTTCACTGGAGCTTCACAGGTTGCCACTGGAATCCTCCTCCATGACGACATCACGGAGCTGGTGGATGTTAGAGACCTGGCGCTCCTCCACCTTCCATTTGCTCAATAGGGTTTAGGTCTGGAGACATGCTTGGCCAGTCCAGCACCTTTACCCTCAGTTTCTTTAGCAAGGCAGTGGTGGTCTTGGAGGTGTGTTTGGGGTCGTTATCATGTTCAGTTTCTGAAGGGAGGGGATCATGCTCTGCTTCAGTAGGTCACAGTACATGTTGGCATTCATGGTTCCCTCAATGAACTGTGTGCACTCATGCAGCCCCAAACCATGACACTCCCACCACCATGCTTGACTGTAGAAGAGACACACTTGTCTTTGTACTCCTCACCTGGTTGCCGCCACACACGCTTGACACAATCTGAACCAAATAAGTTGATCTTGGTCTCATCAGACCACAGGACGTGGTTCCAGTAATCCATGTCCTTAGTCTGCTTGTCTTCAGCAAACTGTGCATCATCTTTAGAAGAGGCTTCCTTCTAGGATGACAGCCATGCAGACCAATTTGATGCGGTGTGCGGCGGGCGTACAGTCTGAGCACTGACAGGCTGACCTCTGCAGCAATGCTGGCAGCACTCATAGGTCGATTTTCAAAAGACAACCTCTGGATATGACACTGAGCACGGGCACTCAACTTCTTTGGTTGACCATGGCGAGGCCTGTTCTGAGTGGAACCTGTCCTGTTAAACCGCTGGATGGTCTTGGCCACCGTGCTGCAGCTCAGTTTCAGGGTGTTGGCAATCTTCTTATAGCCTATGCCATCTTTACGTAGAGCAACAATTCTTTCTTTCAGATCCTCAGAGAGTTCTTTGCCATGAGGTGCCATGTTGAACTTCCAGTGACCAGTATGAGAGAGTGTGAGAGCGATAACAGCAAATGTAACACACCTGAGACCTTGTAACATGAACGAGTCACATGACACCGGGGAGGGAAAATGGCTAATTGGGCACAGTTTGGACATTTTTCACTTTGGGGTGTACTCACTTTTGTTGCCAGTGGTTTAGATATTAATGGCTGTGTGTCGAGTTATTTTGAGGGGACAGCAAATTTACACTGTGATACAAGCTGTACACGGACTACTTTGGAGAAAAGTGTCATATCTTCAGTGTTGTCCCATGAAAAGATATAATAAAATATTTATAAAAATGTGAGGGGTGTACTCACGTTTGTGAGATACTGTATATGTTGTAATAGACGGCCAGGCGCCCTGCCCCGCCGGGATGCCGGGATGAAGGAGGAACCGGGAGAGCGGCACCTCTTTTCCCTGGGTACTTGGCCAGTCCTTGATCCCTGGGGGACAGCACTTCTGGGACACCAGTAAGTGCTGACAAACCAGGAATGGTTTATGCCCAGAGTGCTTCCGGGTGCAAGGGCAGCACTTCTTCCACACTGGGGAGTGCTGCCAGAAGTTGGTCATCAGGGACCTGGAGCACATCCGGGAGTTTGTAAAAGGGGCTGCCTCCCTCCATTCAATGGCTGCAATCGGGAGGAAGAGGATAGAGTGGTTGATTTTGATTTTCTTCTCTCGTAGGTAACGTCTTCCCCGTTCCCACAAGTACACAGCACAGTCCCAAGCACAAATACAGCACACTTGAACACAGATATTCTCCTTTCCTCGCTCGCTCTTTTCTTTTCTCCTCCACTCCTCCTCGATAGGCTTCGTCCTCCACAATCTGACTCTGGCTCCCTGAGTACTGTCTGCAGGCTCCTTTTATATGTTACCCGGTAGTGCTCCAGGTGCTTGATGACTAACTGCACTTCCAGTCGCACTTCTAAGTGCGGTGAAATAACCACCCATACGGGCTCAGAAGCAGCTGCAGCACCCCCTGGTGGTGCTCTCGGATCCCAACAGGGCTGTATACAACTCCATCTCCCATAAAGCTGCTGGGGGAGTCCGAGGCACTGCTGCAACCCATCTAGCATCCCGGGGGAGATAACGTTCTGTTCATGCTTGCTCCCCCGGTCCTCTCAGTGAAGGGGCGTACTGGCTGGGCAAGAACCCCGGCCATCTATGATAATTGTCACAAGAATGAGTCACAGACATCATGAAGGTTTGGTGCAGCCACCCGTATATTGTTCCATGGCTGCAAAATGTGCTCATTTGAACGGAAATGTTCAACGATTCAAGTCCAAAACAGAACTGATGTTATTGAGGTAAGATGGCATCTTTAAAGGCCAGTAAAGAAAGTGATGTAATCAGAAACCGGATGTGATTTCATCATCAGCGCCGTAAACAGAAGTGGCGTCAGCATTGGCGGTGGAAACAGAAGTGACGTCATCAATGGTGCCGGTACCCTGTGGGATTTCCTGTGGATGGAGATTGAGAGAGACAGTTAGCGCACCCCGCCACCCCCTGGTCTGGCATGGAATTACTATCATTTAGGCCCTTCAGCTGTCTCCCAATCACACGTGTGTGACTATCTATATATATATATATATATATATTGTTACAAACTATACACAGAGCCATAGCAAGGTTTGGGGCACCCACCCGTATAACTGGTAACCTGGCTGCAATGTTGTAAAAATGAATACAGCACTGATGTGCACAAAACCGAGTCCAAAACAGAACTGAGGGAATAGGGAAAAGGTGGAGGCTTTTAAAGGGGAAGACAGGAAGTGGGGTCAAAGGGCTCGGGCTCATGAGGGTCTTCAACCATAGGCTCGAGCCCGGACGTGACATCACAGGGGCCGGAGCCGGCAAGGTCTTCTTCCATAGGCTCGGTCCCGGAAGTAATGTCAAGGTGGATTCTCCCATGACTGGTCTGCAGGAAAGGGAGAAAAGGAGTCAGTACACTCTGTCACATCCTGGTTTGAATCGGAATTGCCCTTACTCAAGCCCTTCAGCTGCCTCCCATGCGCACGTGTGTCACAATATACTGTATATATATGAGGGAGTGCAGTAGAGTGTGTACGCCTGATGAGCCCAGAATTAGGGCGAAACACGTGTCGCGTACTCTTTGCATTATTTGACAGTAAACTATTTCAACCATTCAATGATCTGCTTCTCACAACTGAGGGCACCGTGGCGGATGTTAGATGACTTGCTGGCCAACCACAAGCGTTACCTGGTAGGTAACCACCCATACAATCAGATTGTGATTCAGACTAAGAATGCCATGAATGTAATTACCCCGATCTACATGCTGTCAAATAAACGAACCACACGCCGTGACGCAACATTAGGGGCTTTGCTTCTAGTGCTGACGTCCGAGGTTCGATTCCCGAGAGGGAGTGCAGTGAGTGTGTACGCCTGATGAGCCCAGAATTAGGGCGAAACACGTGTCGCGTACTCTTTGCATTATTTGACATTATTTCAACCATATATATATATATATATATATATATATACAGGGTGAGTGAAAATTATGTTAACATTTGAATGGTGGAAACAATTTATTCACAAAACATACTTCATTTGTGCAAGATGATTTACAGGAATGCCTCAACCTGTTCGCCATCATGTTCAACACACAAAAAACAACAAGCAGCAATACCGTTTAAAGGCAGGACACACAATTTGTGGGGAATAGATGATACCACAGTCCGTATTCTGTCCTTCCTGTCATTAATATCATGAACTTTCCTACTATACACGTGGTCTTCACCATAACCCATAACCAGAAATCACATGTGGAGGCCATGGCAATGGTCCATCACAACCTATCCATCGACCTGGAAAGGTGTGTTCGAGATAAAAAGAATCCATTAGTGTTAACATAATATTGACTCATCCTGTACGTATATATATTTTATATATATAGTCACACACGTGTGCATGGGAGACAGTTTGTGGGCTCAAACAGTGTTGTTCCTCAGTCAGACCAGGGGTTGGCGCTGTCATCCGATCCTTTCTCCTCCTGTCCCTCTGCAGACCAGCCAAAGACCAAGCCCATCAATGACATCCCACTAATGACATCACTTCCGGCACCTTCTGACGACATCACCTCCGGTATCCAGAACCCACTTACAGACAACATCACTTCCTGTTCCAGATTCCCTGTTCTCACCACTTCCTGTTTCAGCCTTGTTTATATACTCATCCTGTTTGCTCAGTTCTGTTTTGGACTCCTGTCTGTAACGACGTGTTTCTTTTTCTGCATACAATTTGTGAAGTATACGGGGCGGCCATCCCCAAACCTTTTTGTTTGTCTTCTGCATTATACTTTTGTCCGTGTGGGCAAATCAACAAAAGCAAAGAAGCAAGAACTTTGGTCATCCATTGGTCTGCTCTTCTCACAAAAGTCGCCTCCTTCCAGACAGCCAGGCTTCTTATGTTGTGCCAGAAGGAAGGGGCGGGGCTAAGAGACGGCGACGGGCAGGGAGAGAAGGAGAAAAACTTGTTAGCAGCAAGCGCCCCCTCTTATCCTGATGGTTTAGTACATAACTCAGATGAGCCTGTGAGGAAATCCTCGGACACACATGTGCGACTCTATATACATGAAAAAGTGGCCTGCCTCCACCAAGACGACTCCTGTCTCATCTGCCGCCGAATAGGTGGCTGCGGTCGTATCACCTGCCTTGTTTCCATGGTGTAATTCGAGATGTATCTGCAGTTTTTCACTGGTTCTAAGCACAATTGATGGACTACGAATGTGACCGTTGTTACTTCCAGCAGGATGGTGCGACTTGCCATACTTCCCGAGTATCTATGGCTACTATTCGGGAGCATTTCCCTGATGAAAGGACTATTAGCAAGGGTTTATGGCCACCATGATCACCTGACAACGTGCGACTATTTCTTGTGGGGTCATTTAAAGGGCTGCGTGTATGAAACAAATCCGTGGACTGTAAATGAACTGAAGTTGAACGTTGAAAATGCGATACA
The DNA here is from genome assembly GCF_900747795.2 of Erpetoichthys calabaricus. Taxonomy (NCBI): domain Eukaryota; kingdom Metazoa; phylum Chordata; class Cladistia; order Polypteriformes; family Polypteridae; genus Erpetoichthys; species Erpetoichthys calabaricus. Next base: position 7,014,924 of record NC_041408.2, on the reverse strand, counting down.
GAGAATCGATCCCATGACATTGCAGTGTACATGAAGATGCTGAAATGGGCACAGAGATGTATTGACGCACAAGGAGATCACTTTCAGCATCTTTTGTAAATGTGAGTACCAAATGTGATCATTTTTCTCTTCACCAAGTAATGCAGTTATCTCGGTGGAGGTGGGCCACTTTTTCGTGGGCCCTGAATATATGTATATAATGTATATTTGGGTCAATCAGAGCCAGTGAAGAATTTATACATTTGTGTTGTTTTTACTGCCTATTTTTTGTGCCTTGTTGTGCTTTATTAGCCTTAAGGTATAACTTGTCCTACCGACGAATGGACAGGTGCTTTTTTTCTGGAGAGGTGTATAATAATGAAAGCAAAACAAATTAAAAATACAGCCACAATGCTTACATGGGAATTGGTACCAGCTACACAGAAGAGTAAAATAAATTAAATATCTCCAATCACCAAAAATGTCAGCACAAGCTTCTTTCCTGCGATGAACAAAGTCATCAAAGTGCTCAGTGTATGAGCTCCACTGCCCGGAATTACCATGATGAGGTCCAATACTACCCATAATTCCTCTTCATTTCCTTTCTTTGTTTTTTACTGTTAGATAATGTTTGCAATACGCCAATTCACTGAACTTCATTCAAATAAAGGACTTAAAGTCCACTCTCAAGTTTGTTGCTGTTTGCACACCTCTTGCTTTGCATCTCCTGTCAATGAGAGCTGCACGCCATGTCATCGTTGCACCTAATTGGATACTACATGGTTGCCCTGGATTACCATCTTTATTGTTTACAAGTTTTGTCTCGCGCCCATTTGCATTGGGCTTCACCGGAGGGAGTGCCGCCACACATCTCATCCCAAAACTCTTCAGAAATGGTAGGACAAACTTTATATTCACCTCTACAAACAGTTCACAGCATCTGCCGTTCCCCTTCTGTCATCGTTGTTTGGTGTCTTACCTAATTCTAGGCATGGCCAACATTCACGTCTTCACCTCTGTATTTGGCTGCAATCATTCCTCCTTCGATACTGTCCCTGTCCCCCCCATAGCGTGATGCTGCCACCACTATGCCTCACTGTAGGGATGGTATCAGGTAGGAGATGAGCAGTGCCTGGAGTTCTACCCAAAGAGTTTAGTTTTTATTTCACTAGACCCTTTCAATCTTATTTTGCAAACTCCAAGCAAAATGTCATATGTGCCAGAATGACGGCAATTTGTTGATATGGTCTCAGCAGATTTCTTCTGAAGCATTTATTAGAGTGACCATTTGGTTCTTGGTCAACTTCCTTTTCCAGTTACTTAGTTTGACCAAATGGCCAAGAGACGTGAGAGACGTGGTGATCCCAAATGTCTTCCATTTCACAATTTTTGAGGCCACTGTGCTCCTGGGAACAACACTCCAAGGTTAAGAAATGGATTGATCCCCTTGTCCTGATCTGTGTCTCACCACCATTTGATCACACAGAGAGTTCCTTGGATGGCCAGCTCTAGTAAGAGATGTGGTGATTCCAAACATCTTCCATTTCGCTATTATTGAGGCCACTGTGCTCCTGGGAACAACACTCCAAGCTCTAGAAATGGATTTATCCCCTTGTCCTGATCTGTGTCTCGCCACCATTTGATCACACAGAGAGTTCTTTAGATGGCCAACTCTAGTAAAAAACGTGGTGATTCCAAACGTCTTCCATTTTACAATTATTGAGGCCACTGTGCTCATGGGAACACTCAGAGCTTTAGAAATGGATTTATCCCCTTGTCCTGATCTGTGCCTCACCACCATTTGATCACACAGAGAGTTCCTTGGACTTGACGGTGTGGCTTTTGTCCCATCATGCAGTGTGAATTGTGGGACCTTCTATATACAGATTCACATCCAGTCCGTTCCATTTGACCCTGGTGGACTCCAGTCAAGTTCTAGAAACATCTCAAGGACAGGTAAAGCAAACAACCATACACCTGAGCACAAGGTGGAGTTCCACTGCAAAGGGTCTGAGTACTTCTATGGACGAGAGACTTCCGATTGGATTTCTTTTTTATAAATTTTCAAACCTTTCTGAAAACCAGTTGTCATTATGAATGATTGAGCGTAGGTGGATAGGCACAAATGGGAAATGTATGAAATTAAAATGAAATCTACACCATAGTGAAGTGTGCAGGGGTCTGAAAACTTTCTGAGTCCACCATAAAATAACATCACAGCTCCATCTGATCCATGAGGCTCAATGCAAAAACACAATCATCATGCAGCCTACACCTGAGTATTAAAATGAGGACCTATAGAAAAAAAAAATTAACCATTGTTTAGCAACCGGCGCATTGTTTATTCGGGGAAGATCACTGCATCCACAGCCTTTTTGAAAAACCTGATGTTCCATGGCTCATTTTCACTGAGAATCTCCTTGACAGATTAGATATTCTGAAGAAGCACTTCTTTCACCTGAACAAAACAGGCAGAGATGGCAGAGATAGTCAGTACAAAAGAAAAAATGTTACAAGAGGAGCGGGGGTAATGGGGGGGCTAAGACGCTTTTTCCTTTTGAAAAGCAAACCAGTAAAAGAGGCACATGCAACGGTACGTTTTGAAGCCCGGGCTGAGACATTCGCTGAGGATTACAGCTAGCGGCATCTGTTTCCAATATGCAGCAGCGGAAGGGTGGGTACTCACTTCAGTGGCAGAGAGGACCGCCTACTGTACCTCAAAATAGCCTGCGGGTATGGGCAGTGCGGATGTGTGGCATATTGTTTTATTCCAGATTCCTTGGAAATGGACTTTAGCTGCTTCTCTTTGATGAAAACAAATGTACAATTAGGGAGGAATTCAAATAATGCTGCCTGTACATCTTGAGAATGGATTAAAGAATTTGGGTCAAATAAAAGCGTTATAATGCCATAATGTTTGGCTCTAATTTATACAGCAGCTTAAAGTGCCAACCATGAGGTGGTGTCTGAGCAAAACTGTACTCACCCTCCTTGGTATAGCATAGAATTCTCACTTTGGTGGTTGTGGTGCTTTAATAATTGTTTTTTTTGTTTGTGTGTTGTGTGTGAGACGCTTTTATGATAAATGTCTGTCTGTTTCTACCACGATTCTGATCTGTCATATGTAGAGAAGAGCAAATGAATGGATGGTGCCTCTTTTGTATGCTTTCTGCATAGTCAGCAGCCACACCACCTGCACTTCAGAACAGGGCACCCACCCGAACCTAAACATGTTCAGGCCCGGCCACGTTCTTGGATGGGAGACCATCTAGGAAAAGCTAGGAGTGGTGTTGCTGAGTCCAGGAGGGGACCCTTACCCTGTGCTCTGTCCCAGTGCAGTGACGGGGACACTGTGCTGCAAAAATGGTGTCATCCTCCTGGATGAGATGTACAGTGGAAACTCGGTTTGCGAGCATAATTCGTTCTTGAAAAGTGCTTGCAATCCAAAGCACTCGTATATGAAAGCGAATTTCCCCATAAGTCAGATAAATCGTTTCACAACCCACAAATATCTGTATAAAAATGATTAATACAAAATATAAAGTAAAAATATACATAAAACAAATTAACCTGCACTTTACCTTTAAAGAATCGTGGCTAGTGTGAGGAAGACGAGAGGAGGAGGAGGAGGAGGGTTATTGTGTAGGACGACTTTCACTCTAACTAACGGAATCCCTGCTATCGGTTGGCTCACTGGAATATTCTATTTTTGAGACTTTAACAAGGCGCCTCTCCAATGACAGTCGTTTTTGCCTGAAGAGTCACTACACTTGGACACAAAATTAAAAAAAACATGCTTTACGCACTGTAAGGTTTCTAAACTCTTTTGGAATTCCACCCAATGGGAAGACACGTGGAAGAGCGTCCCAAAGCAACCGCAGGCTCCCAGTACTGTAGCAGTTCACCGTTTCACCGTAAAAGTTAATCAGAAAAGATCTCGGACATGCTATAAGCACCTGCCGTCAATGGGTGATGCAAGGAACATTATAAACGCAGGGCACAGTATTACTTGGCCACTAACCTGGTCATGATCCTGCCTGATTGCTGTGTCTCTGTATAGGAGAGCGGCAGATCCTGCTACAATAGTAGAGATAGATAGATAGATAGATAGATAGATAGATAGATAGATAGATAGATAGATAGATAGATAGATAGATAGATAGATAGATAGTGTAGTCGGCAGGATTAGATAGATAGATAGATAGATAGATAGATAGATAGATAGATAGATAGATAGATAGATAGATAGATAGATAGATAGATATGAAAGGCACTAGATAGATAGATAGATAGATAGATAGATAGATAGATAGATAGATAGATAGATAGATAGATAGATAGATAGATAGATAGATAGATAGATAGATAGATAGATACTTTATTGGTCCCCAAGGGGAAATTCACATACTCCAGCAGCAGCATACTGATTAAAATAATATTAATTAAAGAGTGATAAAAATGCAGTGCAAGTAAAAAAAAAACAGTAAAAAATTATAAAAAATAAATAAATAACCGCGCTGTTCCTGTTTCACGCTGAATAAAGCTGGTGCTGCTAAATTACTGAGAATCAGCCTCGTGTTTTGGGGTGCATGACAAGGACTCGCACGTTACAACACACACTCACACACATGTGGTCACCATGCTATAGTAAACAGTATACGCTCATACGGACTATGTGAGTGAGGCATGCTGGCTGGAAATGAGCATGGGAGACGATTACCCACAATCCCTACGTACTACTCATATTGCAAGACCGTTCGCTCGTTTATCAAATTAAAATTTATTAAAAATTTGAGCTCGTCTTGCAAAACATTTGTAGACCAAGTTACTCGCAAGCCAAGGTTTCACTGTATATGAAGGTCCGGACTCTTTGTGGTTGTTGAAGATCATCAGGCATCTTCTGCGAAGAATCAGAATTCACTTTATTGGCCAGCTACACTAATGTGAACTAGGAATTTGTTTTGGTGCCACATACCAGGACAACACAGAATGCAAAAAATAAATATAAAATGATAATATATGATGCAGCATACCAGGGCAACACAGAAACGTAAAGAGAGAGGTTAGGAGCAGGCGCTGATACAGCACACTGCCGCACCCACCACATGACAAACTAACTCAGGATCCCAGATTAGGACCCGAGTGCAGCCCAGAGACGGGTGACACCTCACCACCTCACTAGTTCAGATGTGAGGTTTTATATGGTGGCTGGAGTGCCAATTGTGCCACCAACCCCCAGGTTTTTCCCTGCAGGTTGGAAGGCCTGCAGATTAACGGCATGCCCAGGATGGAGCAATTGCAGGTTAAGGGCCCTGCTCAGGGGCACAATGAAGTAGAGTCACTTTTACGGGAACCTTATGGCAGCCTTCCGATTGCCGGTACAAGAGATAGTGTAAAGAGATAGTAATGTCCAGGCAGTTCAGTGTTGAGGTACACATATTTACCAAGTAGAAGTTCAGACCTCATTAGTAAGAATAACTTCACGTGATAAAAAAATGTTTGCCAGAGAGAAGTTTTTGGAACAGGTGATGCCCTGGGTGAGTCGGATCAGCAAAGCTTCGTTACCCTGGACTCATATTTGACTTCAACGTGTGGTCAGTTGCAGACTATGATCCTTTCACAGACTCTGATGATGCATTGCAGATCAGCCTTAGCCTGAAGAGAGGCAGCAACAAGCCAGGAAGATACAGATGAGGTCAGAATGGACTTGACGATGGCTGTGTAGAACCGGACCAACATTGCTCGAGGGAGATTCAGTTTCCTCAGCTGACACATAAGGAACTTTCTCTGATGGTCTTTCTTAACTATACATGTGATGTTATTGTCAACACAGTGCCCATAAATGTAAATGATCCTGTAGCGGTACTACGGACTATGGAATTGAATATGCCTGCTACCTGTTGAGTGATGCACTATTGGACAGTTTTGAAAGGCGCAGGGGTGGCTGGGAAGAAGGCGGGCCGTTTAAATGCAGGAACTGGCAAGACACAGGAAGGAGAGGAATCACCGTTGTTTGTCTGTCAGAGCCGTCGTCGTTTCACCTGTTTGGATATTAAATGGTTGTCCTGGATTGCCGCCTTGATTGTATCCAAGTTTTGTCTCACGCCCGTCTGCATCGTGCTTTACCAGAGGGAGTGCGCCCACGCATCTCATCCTGAAACTCTAGGACAAACTTTAAGTTCACCTCTACGAACAGTTCACAGCATCTGCCGCTCCCCAAGCTTCATTTGCATCTGTTACATGGGACTAATTTATGGACATTGTTGTGAGTGTTTATCGTTGTTATGTTGTATTTGTTAATACTGTAGGAGAAGGAGAGGGTTACCTGCTTATTTGTTGTCTATATTTACTTTTCATTTAATATATCACTCATGTATTTATTTGATTTGCTGTATTCCGTGTCTCTGTGTGAGAGTCAGGCCAAGGCTGGGTCCGTTCTTTGGATCCTCAACAAAAAAAATAAATAAATCACCGTCCCTTCGACGGTGTGAATCAGAGCGGCACCGGACTGTTACAATCCTGTCATACCAATGGCTGAGCCCATTTATAGCAAGCAATAGGTGAGCAGGAGTCTGTTTCCTGAATTCAATGATCATCTCCCGAGTTTTCTGAATGTTAAGGTTCAAATGATCATTACAGCTGCGCCACAATATCAGATTTGCATATGGACTCGTCATTGTTTGAAATGAGGCCTATGAGTGTGATGTCATCTGCAAATTTAAGAAGTGGGATTGGACCCATGTTGAGGACCCATGTGGCTAGACCTGGCCAAGGGGACGCCCACGTAACACCTGGCTGAGGCAGATAGATGGTCATTTCTGGAAGGTGGGACTCGACTGCATGTCTGCCTTTTTGGGGGGGTTCCCAACCAGGATCCTGAGCTATTTCGTCATGTGGTAGGTGCGGCAACGAAATGTACCAGTGCAGGCTCACCGACCAGACCTGACCTGACAGACAAATCGCCAGAGGTCCAGTCGTTTGTAGAAAGTGAAAAGCGTAGAGGAGAAAGGACACACGCCTGCGGAGCACCAGTACTATACAATACAATACAATTTATTTTTGTATGGCCCAAAATCACACAAGAAGTGCCACAACGGGTTTTAACAGGCCCTGCCTCTTGACAGCCCCCCAGCCTTGACTCTCTAAGAAGACAAGAAAAAACTCCCAAAAAAAACCCTTGTAGGGAAAAAATGGAAGAAACCTCGGGACAGGTGGTTCAAAGAGAGACCTCTTTCCAGGTAGGTTGGGCGTGCAGTGGGTGTCAAAAAGAAGGGGGTCAATACAATACATTGCACATAACAGAACAAATCCTCAATACAGTATAAAAATAAAAATTTTACAAGTACGGACCAGAATTTAACAGTAGATGATATCCCATAATATGATTTGGATTTGTTTAGAGTCCTGGAGACCTCAGCCATCAAGCTGCCTCCCCCTATTGGCCAGTCCACAGCTGAGACAGCGCTGGGCCAGCCAATCCAATGAATGGACCCCTCTACCCAACGGTTCCTGTGCTTCTTCATCAGGGATGACTTTACCTTAGGCAGGCAAAACAACTTGGCAGGTGGGCACCAAGTGCCATATTTGAGTACCGAGAAGAGAAACAGAATATATGAGAGTTAGTAACAAATTCTAACTATCATGTTACTTATGTTTTAGTGCTAATGACCAACAACAGAGATGCAATCTGCACAGTTAATCAGCAGCTCTAGTCAGGGTGTGCTAAACTGAAGTGGTGAGTCTTCAGTTGGGATTTAAAAGCTGAGACCAAAGGGGCATCTCTTATAGTAGCAGGCAGACCACTCCACAGTTTAGGGGTCCTGTAACTAAAAGCTCGACCTCCCACTGTTATTTTATTTATCCTTGGAAACATAAGCAGACCGGCATCTTGAGATCTTAATGTGCGCTCTGGTTTGTAAGTCGTGATAAGTTCAGACAAGTAAGCCGGACCTCGGCCATTTAATGCTTTATATATTAAAAGGAGGATTTTGAAATCTGCCCTAAACTTAACCGGGAGCCAGTGTAAGGATTTAAGAACTGGAGTTATGTGTTCGTACTTTCTTGTTCTTGTAATAATTCTTGCAGCAGCATTTTGGATTAACTGGAGGCTGTATGAAGAACAGTTTGAACATCCGGTGAACACTGTATTGCAGTAGTCAATCCTACTAGAAAGAAATGCATGAATTAATTTCTCAGAATCCTGTTTATTTAGAAAGGCCTTAATTTCCCAACATTTTCCCAACAGTACTAAGGGTTAACAGGTCAGACATAAGTGTGCCTGGCCGCACCTGTACTATTTCCTACCTGTAGGAAAGTCTGTGATCCAATGGCAGGTTGAACTGGATGAGTTTCCTATCTAGGAGCTCTGGGATGATTGAGTCGAAAGCAAAGCTAAAGTCCACAAACAAGATCTCCACATCTGCCCCTGGCTTATCAAGGTCTTGGTAAATAAAGCCCAGGCCTAAATTCACTGCATAATCTACAGTTTATCCCATTGTTCCTGGCTAAATTGCCCACCATAGTCTCACCCATTCTGGCCCCCTAAACATCCCCCTGTATTGAACTGACTAACTATGTCTCTCACCGCTTCACCACCTAGTAACGCCTTTGTGGTGAGCGTTCTGGTGCAATAATGGGCCAGTACTGGGAGAAACTTCCGGAAGGACTGCAACTCTCAAGTAATCTGGGCTTTATAGCAGAGTGGCCAGACGACACATGAAATCCCACCTGGGCTTTGTTAAAAAGACACTTCAAGGACTATGAGAAACAAGATTCTCTCGGCTGACAGAAACACGTTTGAACCGTTCGTTCTCAATTCTAATTCCATGTCTAGAGGAAACCTGGCAGCACTCATCACCTGCTCAGTGCCATTCCAATGGTGAAGCATGGTGGTGGTGTCATCGTGCTGTGGGTCTGGAGACTGGGAGACAAGTCAAGGTTGAGGGATAGCTGAACGGAGAGCAAAGGACAGTGACATCCTTAATGAAAAACTTGCTCCAGAGTGCAAAGGGTTCACCTTCTAACACGCCAATGACTTTAAGGAGAAAGCAAAGACAACACAGAAGTGGCGTCGGGTCAACTATGTGAATGTTTCTGAGTAGCTCAGACCTGAAACCAGTGAGACATCTCATGGGAGACCTGAAAACAGCCATCTACCAGCGGTCTCCATTAGACCTGATGGAACTTGAGAAGATCTGTGGAGAAGAAAATCCCCAAATCGAGGTGCGTAAAGCTGGCGCCATGTCAAACCCAAGAAAACTCCAGGGCTGTAACCCCTGGCTAAAGGGGGCTTCAACGAAGTACTGAGTACAAGGTCTGAGGATTTGTATCAATGCTTTATTTTTTAATTAATTTGTCAGCATTTTCACTTTGTTTTTTCCGAGGGTATCGTGTGTTACTCGATGAGGGGGAAAACAAAAAACAAATGAATTTAAACAAATTTAGAGCAAGGCCGCACCATAAGAAAACGCGAAAAAAGGTGAAGGGGTCTGAACGCATTCTGCAAAAGTCAGGCTACCAGCATTCTCAGGAATCCACAAAAAAGTCACGATGACAAATGGAGCAATCGATGACATGCAATTGACAGCTCGGGAGCATGTCTCGTGTCTCAGCCAACAAAGCCGAACAGTAGATTGCTAAAGATGGGGATTTCACTCCACCGCAGCAATGGCTTGTCTTTCACCTGTCAGGGCTGAGGAGTAACAATAGCGGCCTGTGCCCATCTGATGAGCCCGTTTTACCTGTCAGATGTTTCTCTCGACCCTTTGAGACGCCGGGATCAGCAGCCAAAAATCGGTTTTCGTCTCTTCAGCGATTTTGAGGGTTTAGATACAGAGCATTCTCTATGCCTTCTTGTGGAATTTTGTGGGATGCGTATCTCCGGTACAAAACAAAGACGCTGGCTGGCTGGCTGGCTGGCTACCCAGAAGTCCATCATGATTTGGGTCTCTAATGGCTTTGGGAAGTTCGACTTTTCATTTTAGGATAATTTGATGGAAGAGAGAGCTCCATTTTGTATTTGACTCTCATCCAGCAAAGTGCATTAAAGACAGACACATTTACATTATTTAAATATGAAGACTTCTGTTTATTGTGTGAGGAAGCCTTGGTGTTTACAGTATATTAATAATCGGATCATAATCAGCCTGGAGATTCATTAATTCATTTTGTTTTTCTTTATTTTAATTCATAATGCTGCTTGGAACAGCCACAGCTAAAACTGCATAAACTTTGGCATATGCTGGCAACTTCAAGATATGCAGAGGCTTTTCAAATAACTCATTGTCAAAGGGGCCGGGGATGGAAATTAAAAGAAAAAAAATAAATAAATCAGACAACGCGGCTTGCATCATTTGTGTCTAATCGTGCAAACAGCCAAATGGTAAAGGCTTGCACTGTTAAACATTTTATTTTTTTTTTTGATAATGGAAGCTTTCCATATTGCTTGGCTCACGGCCGATTCCTTCCCTGTTGCTGTCGGAGGTCTGCTATCACGTGTTACAGCACAATGTCTATGTAATGTTTTATTTGCCTTTATTGTATCAGTCATTCATTTTCAAACTGGTTTAGTTCAAAGTTGGATCATAGGAGCTGGGGGCTATTTCAGCAGCACTGGGTGCAAAGTAGGAAACAGCTCTCTCCAAAATACACTTGAAAATAATATAATGCACATTCATATATAGGCGGCACGGTGGCGCAGTGGGTAGCGCTGCTGCCTCGCAGTTAGCTTGCATGTTCTCCCTGTGTCTGCGTGGGTTTCCTCCCACAGTCCAAAAACATGCAGGTTAGGTGCATTGGTGGTATTAAATTGTCCCTAGTGTGTGCTTGGTGTGTGTGTGTGCCCTGTGGTGGGCTGGCGCCCTTCCCGGGGTTTGTTTCCTGCCTTGTGCCCTGTGTTGGCTGGGATTGTCTCCAGCAGACCCCCGTGACCCTGTAGTTAGGATATAGCGGGTTGGATAAAGGATGGATGGGCATTCATATATGCATTGTAATGAAAAGCAAGCGACAAAGAAAAAGTTTATACTCTGTGTAATAAAAAAGAAAAACAACAACCATAGACCATACAGACTATTAAATAAGGCTCTTGGTACACCAGTTCACACCTGAACCCTGACTTCTGGTTTGGAATTTCTTTATACGCCATCATGGAAGGAAGAAGTAGGACTTCTGGTTTACAATCCTGGAGGTAAAGGAGAAGAAGAAGATGTTACTGGCAGTGCCCATCTCTGCTCTGAAGTGCTATAATGGACAGAGTGGTGGCTCCGTGGCTAAGGATCTGTGCAAGTATCCGGAACGCTGCTGCTTCAAATCCTGTTACCACCAGAAGGCCCTTAACCTGAAAATTGCTATGGGGTGCTGCACAATGGCTGACCCTGCGCTATGACACTCAATGATCAGGCAAAAAGTACAATCTATTGTCACGGGCGGCTGAGTGCCATACCCAGCCGGGAAGACTGCAACAACTGGGAGAGGGATTATACCTACCCCGGGCCACCGCCTTGGTTGCTATGGGAGTCATGGGAACCCTATAGGGCCCGTGGCCAGGGGGCGTTTATTGGATCCTGGAGCCCTGAAAGCCAGCACTTCCACCACACCAAAAAGTGCTGGCTGAAGAAATTTCAGGGTCACCTGGAGTGCTTCTGGGTTCTCATGCGACAGTTCCGCCACACCAGGAAATGCCGGTGGAAGTTCTTCAAGGGGCACCTGGAGCATATCCGGGGACGTATAAAAGGGGCCACCTTTCAACAGTTGGAGAGCTGGTGTCGGGAGGAAGCAGACAAGGCTTCGGAGAGTGGAGAGAAAGCGACCCGAAGAGGACCAGTGAGAGGACCGAAAGAGTGGTGTTTAGTGCTGGAGCACTGTGTGCGGTGTGGGACTGTGGTGAACATTGTACATAGTGTAAATAAATCGTGTGTGATGGACTGAAGAACGGTGTTTGTCTGTCTGTGGTCGGGCTGGCTTTCACACTATCTATCTATCTATCTATCTATCTATCTATCTATCTATCTATCTATCTATCTATCTATCTATCTATCTATCTATCTATCTATCTATCTATCTATCTATCTATCTATCTATCTAATCCTGCCTACTACACTATATTAAAGTCTATCTATCAATCAATATGCTACCTCTTAATCTACTGAAAATGTTCAACTCCTTCAAAATTTAATCATAACTCATAACTTGTGTGAAGAACGCCTTTTTAACATTTGCGTATAATTGTCCCTTCACAAGTTTCCAATTGTGTCCCTGAAGTCATGTTTAAGAAACATATAGTAATTCTTTAATTCTCTTGTTTTTCTTATTGCTCTTTGTTTTCATTATTTTTATAGTATTGGCCTGTTCAATTATTTATTAAATTCTGTAATATCTGTTAAGTTTATTCTATGCAGTTATTAATTAATATTTACGTGCGTCTTGCAGTTCTTTCATGTTTCTTGCATTTTGTGGATAGCCAACTGCAAGAGGCGGGGCCACCTGCCCGTCATTCTTAAGGGACCGCCTCCAGCCCAAGCAGTTCATTTTGGATGCCCGCTGGAGTTTGGTGGTATTGTTTTTTTAAAGTCTGATTATTGTCTTTTGACCTTTAGATCTGGATTCCAGACTCTCTTACAGATTGTGAGTTTTCAGAATACTGTGTGTTTTGGATTGCCTTTGGCAAATACTTTTTTTCTTCATTAAAATCTTTTGTGACTTTTTTTCCTTTCTAAAAATCAATAATCTCTTTTATAAAGATTATTTGTGAACTTGTCTCTTCTCTAATCTGTTTTGTTTTCTTAGCTCTCCCTCTTTTTTTTTTGAGACTTTTTTCTATTGTTTTGAATTTAAAAGCCTGGCCTTCATTTCAAAGGCCTGCTCAGGCCTGAAGCCTTGTGTTTTCTTAGGATCAGCTTGCCTTTGGATGAGATTTGTTTTCTGTGCTAATTTAGAGGTCTCACCCTTTTGTTATGTACTGCTGTCAGAGGAATCACAATATAAACAACATGACAGCCCCAATGACAATCCATAGTAAAATACAAAATACAACAAAATATTTTTTCAGCTTTGTATCAAATGCATTGTTACATCATTGACACACCGAAAAATCACGACATACAGAAAGCAAGAAAAGCATTCAGTAGAATAAACTAATAAAAAATTTAAAGTATGAATTGATTCTACTCATTTCTAAGCTTTATTGCAGAAATTCTCACCCTTCACTCAAGAACCAAGATTACATTTGAGAGGTTTGAGTCACTGCGGCTTTGCCTCTAATGAATCCATTAAGGCACCCATCACTCACTGTTCTTTTTGGCAGATGCGGCCCTGTGCTACATGGATGGGTGCAGCTCTACACGTCTGCTGGCCAGTGGTCAGAAGTCATCTGCCAGATTCATGCAAAGTTATGTCTTTGGCTTCAAATGAAAAAAAGAAAATTAAGAGGAAAAACACAAACCTTTATATGTATATTTTGTGTGTATTTTATCAAATTTCTTTAGGTTGTTTAATTCCTATATAATTTCAATACTTAGTTAAAAACTGCTACATAATTCTTATACAAATTTATTAAAAACCCAACTATATATAGACTGTAAACATCAATGAATGAATCAATCAATTAAGACTAACAGATGTGATAGATAGATAGATAGATAGATAGATAGATAGATAGATAGATAGATAGATAGATAGATAGATAGATAGATAGATAGATAGATAGATAGATAATTAATTTTAGCATAGTCGGCAGGATCACAAAATTAGATAGGTAGATAGAATTATAAGGCATAAAAACATACATATTAAAAGCACTTTATAATTTATAGATAAATCACGACACAGATAGATGTGAAATACACCATAATAGATAAATATTAAAAGCAGTATATAATGTATGAATAGATAAATAGATAGATATGAAAAGTGTGGAAGAAAAATTAGTCTTAGGGCTCACATTGTCATTTAGGAGAGTGTTTAACCATCTTTGAAGTGTAAAAGGATTAATACATGTCGGAAACCTATTCAGGCATATCAGAAAACCAGACAAAATCAAGTGAAAAACAAAGACAGGAATGGACCAGGAACAGGTTGATGTGACACACCAAATGTATAATTAAGAGATCAGCAGATGTCGAGTAAACAATAAAACTGGACAGTTGTCGTATACACAGAGGTTTCAAGCGTAATGTCTAAACTAAGAGGTACTGAGGAACAAGGATATAATGAAGGAGGACTTTTATTTAGGCTAGTTGTGCTCTATGCTAAACGCCTCATGTCTTTTAACCAATCAGAGCATAATATGTAAGCATTAATCGGCACTGTTATTTTAAATTCAGCTGTCAATAAGTCTGAGCTTCTGTTTTCATTCTGTGATCATTCTGACCAGGCTGTAACAGACTGCTTCTGAAGGATGCTCCCACTAAGGCATTTTGCTAAGGAGTAATTAAAAGATAACAATGAACAGCTTTTCTCTTGACTGATTACTGATTTGTCCTGTTAGAGGATAAGTTGCTATCTTTAATCAAGATGTTGCTTTCTACTACAGTTTTTTTTAATTTAAGATGTTGATTTTTTACCACAAAAGCACTATATAACTTAGATAGATAGATATTAATTTTAGTATAGTCGGCAGGATTACAAAAATAGATAGATAGATAGATAGATAGATAGATAGATAGATAGATAGATAGATAGATAGATAGATAGATAGATAGATAGATAGATAGACATTAATTTTAGTATAGTCGGCAGGATTACAAAACTAGATAGATAGATAGATAGATAGATAGATAGATAGATAGATAGATAGATAGATAGATAGATAGATAGATAGATAGATCCCTCAGGTGTCCCCAAATTTCTTCAGGATTGGTGGTTTTTCTAACTATAATCTGCAGCAAATGTGTCAGCCGTGTATCCAAAATGGTGAATTTCAAGAAGAGGCTGCTTATGTGGGTTCTAGGATGATGAAGAAAGGGCTGAATATGATGCAACAGGTCATCAAAACACAAGGAAGACATTCAAAAACATTTAAAATGCATCTGCTCATCATTACGCTCGGCCTTCCTTCACTGCTTTTGTTCAATAGGTCTGACACATCATCTTCTACTGTTCTTCCTGTTCAAGTCAGCAATAGCAGGCACAGCTCCTCTTCCATCGGCAGAGCCGCACATCTGCTACTGTGCCGTTATTATCTATGTGATACGGACCCAACACCGTCACGTTCTGACTAGGGGACTATGATCGAATGGGACACAAGTGTCAATATGTTTTGGTCGCTCACTGTATGTGGTGCAGTCTGCACACTGGCCGCTCGCACTAAGTATAAAGCAGACTTAAGAGGTTTGGTGAAAAACGTGCTGCAAGGACAGCCACAATACGTGCATAGGACTTGCTGCTGGTTACAGTAAAGAGTGAAGTAAATTAAATATCTTAGCCCCAGTCTCAAAAAATGTCAGCACAAGCTTCTCTCCTGAATGAAGTCTTCAAAGTGCTCAGTGTATGAGCTCCTCTGCTCTGCATTTTCATCTGTTTTAGTGCTACCGGTAACTCCTGCCATTTTGTTTCCTCTCTCTCTCTTTTGTCACTGTCTGATAATGTTTTCAATACTTTTTTAACACCTTGCCAATACACTGAACTTCTTTCAAATGACAGACTTAAAGTCCACATTCAGGTTTGTTCACCATGCCATTTGTGTCTCCACTGTGCAGTGCCAGTGTTCACTTTTCCTTACAGTAAGATTTGCGTCGAACTTAATTCTAAGCATGGCCATCATGCATGTTGTCTTCTCTGTTATTTGTCTGCAATCACTCCTCCTTCGATTCAGTTCAGTCTCCCTGTCCCTGAACCTCATAGTGTGATGCTGCCACCACTATGTCTCATTGTAGGGATGGTATCAGGTAGGAGATGAGCAGTGCCTGGAGTTCTACCCAAAGAGATCAGTTTTTATCTCACTAGACCTGGAAGTCCTTTAAATGTTTTTTTGTAAACTCCAAGAAAAATGTCACATGTGTCTGATTGACGGTAATTTACTGATATGATCTCAGCAGATTTCTTCTGAAGCGTTATTAGAGTGACCATTTGGTTCTTTGTCACCTCCCTGACCAACGGCCTTCTTTTCCGGTTACTTTGTTTGGCCAGATGGCCAGCTCTAGTAACAGATGCAGTGATTCCAATCTTCTTCCATTCCACAATTATTGAGGCCACTGTGCTCCTGGGACCACTCAGAGCTTTAGAAATGGATTTATCCCCTTGTCCTGATCTGTGCCTCACCATCATTTGACCGCAGAGAGTTCTTTGGACTTCATAGTTTGTTTTTTTTTTTGGCGTGTCATGCAGCGTGAATTGTGGGACCAGGTACATCACAGTGTCTCTTTCTAAATAAACGTCCACTCCATTCAATTTGCCATAGGTGGGTTCCAGTCAAGTTCTGGAAACATCTCAAGGACAGGTAAAGCAAACAGCATGGACCTGAGCACAATTTGGAGTTGCACTGCAAAGGGTCTGAATACATTTATGGACGAGACACTATGGATTTTTTTTATTATAAATTTGCAAAGCTTTCTGAAAGCAAGTTGTTGCTTTGTCATTATGTCTTGTTCAGTTCAGACTGATGATCAAAGTGGCAAACGTTTCCATTTTAAATGAAATCTACCATGCAACACAGTGTGCAGAAAGAGAAAGGGGTCTGAATTCTTTCTGAATCCACCGTACATTAGCAGTTCTTTAAAATAAGATCGGATATCCATTCAAATGCTAAGTTCCTGAAGTTGCCAAAAGCAAGAAAAACTTTTAAGACAGCAGAAGGGATGTGGAGCTCTAATAAGGATCTGGCAAATTTCTAAACCGGACCCCAGTCGAAATCCCCCCTCGTAATTTTTAAGGGGCTTGTTTTTTTTGTTTTTTTTTTTAATTATCAGATTCATGACTCGTTCCTCCCAAAGTATCGCCTTACCGAGAAGCCAACTGGAGCGATGAAATCCTGAACTGTGTGTCAGATAAGCTCTCACTGTGCAGCAGCATATGAATCTCTTTGGCTAGTGTTGTCGAGCCCTAAGTGGATAATGAAGTGGCCGTAAATGTCTAATGATATTATTTATTATGAAGCTTTTTGGGGGCCACTACTTTTACTACGATGACCAAAGGTTTCCTAGCATGTAGCTTCCTGTGTTGTCCTGAACTTTGCAGTCTGTATGTCAACTTTAATTCTTTTCCTAGGAAGCAGCAGATGATGGAGGTCCCGAGTGCACTGTGAGGCATTATGAGGCTGGAAGCAATGCAGTTGCACCTAATTTATATCCTTGCCATCCTCACACTGTCTAAACATCGCTTTGACAACATTTAAACAATCGCTTTTTTTATTTAACAAGGCGCACTTTTGCAGTTGTGCTGAAACACTTGTTAGCCAAGTGCGAGGGATAGGAAATGTGTTGAGTCCATTTGCAGGCGTTTTAAAAGATTCTTCAAATTCCTTGTAACGGGGTGATTAGGCAATAAAGACATCTGCTTTAAAAATATATATATATAAATGTCTTGCCCTCTAAAATAATGTTTAATAAAATAAGGACAGATGGGTTCCGTGAGTTGGAGAACCTTCCTGGTGTTCCACATTTAATGAAGTGCAAGAAAAATGAAAAAGTGAAAAGAGCACAGACAAGGATGTGTGACCAGCAGGGGGCACCGTAGATCCCCAGACCCCTGACAGAACCACAGACCAACAGTTCCTTGTTTCATTTACGATACACTTACAGGTGTCCTTCTTTGGGTGCCGTAGCAGCCCCCCTCCTCACACTGCAGTACGGGGTTGCTCCTCCACTCTGGGGCATGTGTTCTCCCTAACCCTAACCCTAATTTCTCCATCTCCTCTCCCGACTCCCAAGTGGAGCCCACAGGAAAATTTTATTGCTCCAAGGTTGATCTTTGATGGCTCATGAGACTTTAAAGAGATTCTTGTTTATGTTTTATTTAAGGATCACAGCTGTTTCTCCCAAAATTCCTCAGATGTGAGACACAACTGAGGTAAAAAGGAGTAAAAATTCGGAATTTGCTTTGAAAAGCATGTTAGGTTTCGTGAGATCTCTTTCGAGTCTTGTTTCAATGCTTCCTATTTCTTATTTATTACTGGACTGCTCCCTTTACCCAAGGTCACTTACGACATCTGAGATATGATCGGTTCCATTTCTTCTGTTTTTACTTTCTCTTTGTAATACTAGGAGTCGCTGTTGCTCTTCTAACCCGACACCAGGTAAAAGTACTAAGAAGAGTTTTAATTCTTATTCTTCTTATTAATATTGTTTTAAGCACCACAGCCACCATAAACAAGTAAATAAATAATCACAATAATATCAGTTCTCTCCTCCAAATCTCCCAGCAAGCTCTGTCCTCTACCTTCCAACTCCGGCTCGCTTGCTGGGTTCCCATCAGTCCTTTAAATAGTCCTTGACCAGGATGAGCTTCTGTCCTTCCGACCACGTGATTGGCTGGCACTTCTGGGTCTAATGAAGAACTGACATTTCTTCAGCCCGGAAGTACTGAGGAAGGAAGCCCCGGAGTACTTCAGGGCTATAAGTAATGGATAAGTCCCGAGGTCCTTCGACAGCTCCCTCTGGCAGCACTCACGTCACCCGATAGGGCTGAGAAACCGAACTCCAAGTCCCAGGATGATTTGGGGCACCGCTTAACTCCAGGGGAGCTGCCATCTAACGTTTTCGGGGAGGCAGTGTCGGCAATCCTTCCATTCCCAATCCTTCTTTTCTTTGGGCATCCCTGCCGTCCGCCACACATAGTATGGAGCAGTGATTCCCAACCGATGCTTTATAAAAGGGCTTCGTGAAAAAAATATTGTAATGGCGGAATTTTAAATCTCAAACATAAAAAATATAACAAAATATTAAATGTAGGCAAATATATTCACAGTACTATTAATAATACAATAATAAAAATGGGTCAACAAATCAATTAAATGTCAAATTCAATATTACCTCAGTCACTTACGCATTGTGACAGGAGATTCCGTAAAATTGTCGAGTCGCAACAGGTAGCAATCTGTAACGCGATGAGACGCCACGCCGCAGGCGATGCGTGTACATTCTCGTATGATAGGAAACTTCCCATTCAGCGAACCGAGAACCCCGAATGCGCTCGAAAGAACGAGAATAATGTCTGCCGATATAAAAATGCCGCGATCAGACAAGGGAGAGTAGAGTCGAATTGAATCGTACGATGCACTCAGGAACCACGAGTGATTTTAATAAGATATATTGGTAGTGCAGTGTGTGTAAATAAATTATGATAAAGACTTTTTACTTAAACGTGCACACGTCGAACGTGAAAGTGAATAATTATTACTCTGTAATTTTATTATGGATCGATGGTTAAAAAACAGGTAGAACTTTTATCAAGTCTGACAAAAAGCTGGACGAGCAATCAATTGCTTGGTACCAACACAGGGTGACAATACTGAAAGTTGTAGTGAGCTACCGTCTCTCCAGACTGAAAGCAAGGAAAAAATAGGGGAACATAGTAAGACAAAAGAGAAGAAACGAAAATATGACAGTGACTATTTACGAATAGGTTTTTATTTTACCGGGGATGAGTCAGAACCTAAACCTCTTTGTGCAATTTGTAATGGCCAACAGCAGTTTAAAACCATCACTTCTTCGCAGACACATTGAAACAAAACATCCAACGTACAAGGATAAACCTGTAGTATATCGTAATGACTACACAGGGGGTTCGCCAATTTATTCTGGTTTTTTGAAGGGGTTGACAAGGAGACAAAGGTTGGGATTCGCTGGTATAGAGAAAGTATAGGAATCGTGAAAAAATTCGACCTCGAGATTTTAACGAATCTTGACATTTTAGACCTTCCTGAGTCTGAAAGTTCCATTTTTGAAATGATGTCTGTCTGTGTGTCTGTGTAAACGCGATCACTCGAAAACACTTTGCCCACAGTCAGTAAGATTTTGTACACCTACTTTATTTCAAAAATAAGAAATCCTATCAACTTTTGGGTCACTTGCGGCAACTGGAAGTGATACTTTAACTGAATACTTTTGGGAATTTTCAAGTAAACTATGGTTGTAATTACAGCCAGATTGTGTATAGATGTTTCTAATGATAAAAAGAAAACAGATATGAAATTTGAGAAAAATTATTTAAACAACCATTTGAATTTTTTGTGTCATGGAAATATAAATGTGTACACAATATTAAAAACTGTAAATAATATGTTCTATCAGATGGTTGTGGCGAGTGCCCTCTTCTACGCAGTGGTGTGCTGGGAAGGCAGCATTAAGAAGAAGGATGCCTCACGCCTGGACAAACTGGTGAGGAAGGCAGGCTCTATTGTTGGCATAGAGCTGGACAGTTTAACATCTGTGGCAGAGCGAAGGGCGCTCAGCAGGCTCCTATCAATTATGGAGAATCCACTACATCCATTAAACAGTGTCATCTCCAGACAGAGGAGCAGCTTCAGCGACAGACTGCTGTCATTGTCCTGCTCCACTGACAGACTGAGAAGATCATTCCTCCCCCAAACTATGCACTTCTTCAATTCCACCAGAGGGGGTAAACGTTGAACATTATTCAAGTTATTGTCTGTTTTTTTTTTTACCTGCATTTTTTATTACTCTTTAATTTAATATTTTTTGCTGCTGGAATATGTGAATTTCCCCCTGGGATTAATAAAGTATCTATCTATCTATCTATCTATCTATCTATCTATCTATCTATCTATCTATCTATCTAATATAACGCATATTCTTTCAATAACTATTATTAATTTTATTTTAATTTATACATCATCAGTTTAACAATAACATGTAAACATTGAACATGCCATGTAAATATAAAGAAGTAAAGGGAACAATAAGTTGCTACGTTCCCATCGTGTTACTCGTAATGCATTTAATTTTATGATTTTTTATTTCTGCCATCATTATCATAATTAAATCTAGCTAAATGTAG
Source organism: Erpetoichthys calabaricus (assembly GCF_900747795.2). Taxonomy (NCBI): domain Eukaryota; kingdom Metazoa; phylum Chordata; class Cladistia; order Polypteriformes; family Polypteridae; genus Erpetoichthys; species Erpetoichthys calabaricus. The sequence continues at coordinate 6,993,996 of NC_041408.2, read as the reverse complement.
TTTTACCTATAGCAATTTATTGCAACAAATATTATATACTAGCAGTACCCCGTGGCTGCGCCCACATAGTAATGCAACAGGACAAACTTTAAACATCAATAGACGTCGGCACTATATCTGATCGTGTTCAGCTCTGACGGAAGAGCGTTCCCCACGTGGGGAGAAAAGCACATGGCCGTGATATCTCTGGTAATCAGCAGCTACCGTCTAAAACACACGGAGCTCTGATCTCTCTCTCTCCAAAAATGTCAAACGTTACTCCTTAACAATCTGCAGATGATACTGTCTGCTGAACAAACAGATATCTCTAGGTAAGTGGCGGCGAGGTGCACTCCAACACGCGGCGACAGGTGAACCAACTCGAACAGAGGCTGGCGAGTGAATGAGGATGGCCCCGCCCCCTGTTCTCGGCCCACAACCACTCTCTTGGATTTGCATAAATACATCGAACTATAATACTTAGTGCGATGAGAGAAGTCGCAAAATCAACAGGAAAGTTCAAGCAGATTATAGAAAACAACCTGATCTAAATCTGTTAAGTAATTATCTTGTGAAAAGCAGACAGACATACAGACAGAACGCACTTGGACCATGAAATTTTTAAAAACCATTTCCTGGTGAGCTCCTATGGGCCAAGGGTAACCTACATTCCAAATATCAAGTCCCAAGTCCTCGTGGTTTGAGAGATTTCATGATGAGTGAGTCAGTGGGATTTGGCTTTTGTATATAGAGATTACTAACATGTTTTCTATGTTTTTAGGTGACTATAACTCTTTTTACTTTGCATGTAATCTTGGTAATGCATATATGTAATCATGAAAAAATTCCACCACAGTTTTCAAACTCCCTAAGCATGAAAATATCATTTTAATATGAAGTTTGATTATAAATAGAGAGAAATGATTGTGTATCGATATTATCAATTACTTATGATAAGAAACAAAGAAATATGATTTTTAAGAAATTTTGTGCAACAGGAAGTGCTTCTGATGACCTTTTCCTCAATCTCAGTATATGAGAAAGTTGAGGGGCGTGCACTCCCGATTTTTCTAATTGGAGCACAGGCAGATGAATTGACATTCTCAAGGTTACATAATGGTGTCAGAAGTGGGATATGAACCCACAATCTCAGGGTTTGAAGTACAAAGTGTTAACCACTTCTTTCTTGCCTTCTTGCCTAGATTGAGTCTGATCTAATTGGAGCACCCCAATGTAAGTTAGAGCAGCTAATAGTATTAATCAGGAGCAAGGACTTCAGTTTTGTAATCATAGTAACGTGTTTTAGTATCACAAAAAAACAGTCCATAGTCAGGACCGTGACAATTCCTCGTATCGGCACTATCTAAGATCTTCCATTTCCTGTGCCTTGGCTCGACATAACAACCCGGATCTAGATTAAGTGAGTTCGGTAATGGATAAAGGAGTCCATGAAGTTGATCTTGTAATAATTCTAATGCCCCAGCAGAGGAGGACACCAGCATACTGCATGTGGAGGTAAAAGAGATGGCCAATGCAAGTGTGGAAGGACCTCCGAGGAAGACAGGAATAGTTCAATCAATCAACTTTTATTCAGTCACAGACGAGTACATGGATTCATGCGTTGCAAGGCAGAAGAGCGCAGATTCCCCTTTTTGTTCGGCTTTTATTGTTTTCCCCCCTCTCCCTTCCCCTTACTTATCAAAAAGCATAATATCGTTTACCTAAGCATTTCATTTTATATTCCTACAAATGGGCCATCTGTTTCTTTTTTCTGTACATGTCAGATGAGCCCTAAAGACAGAAGGGTCATCTTTCCTGTGTCTAACAGACGCGTTCCTAAAGAGGTCAGCTTACTACACCCTGTCCTGTGACAGACACCTGTTTGAATAACTAACCTGCCGTTAGAGCAAAATAGCTTTGTCAGCTTTTAACCCTTAGTAGCTTGCAAGCAGTTATTTTTTCTTTCACACAAGTTGCTAAAAGTAAGGCATACGTCACTTTTATTTGTCACTGTCGTGAGGTTGCTAAACGTTGGAAAAGATTAAGGGAAAAAAATATCAGTTTCGCTATCCCTTAAACATTTGGAATAGTAAGTCCTGTTGAGAAGAGGATGGGAGAGAACCGCTTACGAGACTTCAGGAAACTGGTGAGCTTATCTTAACTGTATAATATGTAAGGACGTCATCTCTATTTAAGTTTGGACCTGACAGATGGTGGAGTTGAAGTTAAATTTTCAAAATCAAGAACGAGGGTAAGGTCTGTGCCCGCAGGTTGCACGTAACGTTTGGAGTGCCCACGGGTTACTAAGACCAGAAAGTAAACATTAATGTCGATCGGTGACATTAACCAAAAGTATTTTTCACAAGGAATTTGTTGGGTTCGTCCATGACCTCCTTCGCCAAATTTTTCACCATGCAGCTGTCTAAAATTGTTTTTTTTCCCAGTGCCCAATAATGTTTTAGTGAGGCCAGCATGACATCACAGAGCTGTAGTCACCAGTGCTGGATGGGGATGTCACTTCCTGATCTGCTCTACCTGGCTGGTTAGTGTTGCAGATATGAAGAACTTTCACGCATGTGTACCGTAAGTGTATTCGGCCTGCGTAAAAATTCACGCCGTATGCACACATGCACCACGACACTCCCTGATCGGTACTCCAGCTGCATTTGCATATGTTAAAAAACTTGCAGTATTTTCATTAGAGGGGTACATTATCCGACCATAATGAAAATATCATGAAAATACTCATGGTAGATTCATGGTAGGTTGTGTCTCTACTGCTTGAGCATAAGATAACATAACATGCTCAATCTAGTAAGTCATGGATGGACAGCGTCATTGTCGGATCGACGCACAGCCAGTACTGACTGGATCGAGCATGTTATGCTCCACACCATGTAGCACAGATTGGGTAGTGACAGGGATCGCCCTCCCCCACCCCTAGAATATGTAATGGAGAACCCATTCACGAGAGGCTCTGGGGGTGTTAGTTAGTCGTAGTGATAGGAGCTCGGGAGACGCACAGAGAGATAAAGAGTAGGAAAGACAGTACATGACAACCCGTGAAATTACTAGCACACAGACCCTGAAGTTGTTTCACAATCACAGATGGGCGACACTCTCCTACCGTTAATGTTCAGACATTTCAATTTATCTCAACGACACAGTGCAGAGGTTAGTACTGCTACCTCGCAGCTCAGGTCACAATTTTGGCAGCAATAATCGGCCCAGCATAGTTGGCAGACACTTCCCTAGCCCCTCAAGGATACTTAAAAGAATATAAAAACTATTATAATCCACTCAAAACTACTTCAGTTTCTCCTTCCCCGTTGATTTCAATGTGTTTTCGCACAGTTTCTCAAAATCCCTGCACGTTTCCACGTTTTCGCCAAACTCAATGGGCTTCGCTCATCACTAGTGAAAATTCATGTTAAATGCAATTTTCTGTATGGACCAAATTGTTCTAATAGTGCACACTGACGTCAATTTGTTATTCTAGCCAGAAAAGGCTGAAAGGGGTGCATACAGCAAAAGATGTCTGTCTTGAGAAATGTCCCTTTTAGGGGGGATTATCTTTGTAGGAGGTCAACCAGACAGTCATGCAACAGCCACTTTGAAGGGGAAGGCAAATATTGACTTGAAATAGATCCATTTTGAAAAAATAAAATAAAATAAAAAGCTTAGTGGGGCAAAAAACTTGTTGAATCCAGAGCCTTGACCTTCAAAAGACTCTTTTCTTGGTAACACACCACTTGAATTGGAAATCCTAAGTTTCTTACTTGAGTGTTTCCATAATTCTTTCCAGCAGTGTATATATAAATGAATAAACATCCTTAGGTTTCCTGTGTATTCAAGCTTTTATAGCCCTGATGGCTTTGTTGTATTAACTGACATACCAACCAAATCTGGTCAATGAACCTCAGGGCTATTCTTACTTCTAATAGCTATAATCCCATTGAAGACAAAAAAAAAAGAAAAGAAAAGAAAAGCGGTTAGTCACCGCAACCTAAATACACGCCTGCAGGTTAAAATTTGTTTTTCCACATTTAACAGATGATAGTCTAAGTTCATGATTTACTCTCAAATACATTAATACAGAACCTACTTTTATTTTGTTGCCATGGCGAAATGCATACCTTAGTCTCTTAGGACAGCTGATGCCGCCAAAAATATTTTACTTCAATTTTAATTTATGAATTCCTGTCAGAAAATAGCATCCTAATGAATGCCTTTTATTTATCAAGACTCGGCTTGTATTGTTTGCAAATACTGTATACTGTATGTATATTTATATATATGTTTCTATGATTTTGAATTTCTTTGTACCTCCCAAAGACATGCGTGTTGGGTTAATTGGTTCACTGTAAGTATGGGTGGGTGTTTGTTTGAGGCTGCCTTGCTTGCGGATGTCCTTTGCTTGCACCTTATGCTGCTCCTCACAAACTGTACCAGATAAGCAGGTCTGAAAATTGATGGTTAGAGAATGTCACAACCCAAACTGTGAAGTTGGTATACAAAACCTTTGACTCCAACTCTGACTGACTCCCCAATTTCTGGTACCACCAACTCCGACTTCTATACTTTGCAATTAAACTTGGTACACAAAACCTTCAACTCTAACCCCTCGATTTATAGTACAACCTACTCTGAATCCTCTCTTTTTGGTAACTCCGACTCCAACTCCTCCATTTGTAATTAGACTTGGTAACAAAACCTTTGACTCCAACTCCGAATCTGACTCCTTGATTTCTAGTACCACCAACTCTGATTACTCTAATTGTAGTTAGATTCGGTAAACAAAACCTTTAATCTCCAACTCCAACTCTGATCTCTCAATTTATGGTACCACCAGCCCCAACTCCTCTCTTTCTGGTACCATCAACTCTAATTCCTCCATTTGTAATTAGACTTGGTACACAAACCCTTCAACATCAAATCCGACTCTGACTCCTAAATTTCAGGTACCACCAACTCCGAAAACTCTATGTTTAGACTCGGTACACAAAATGTTCAACACCAACTCCGACTCTCACTCTTCAATTTCTGGTACTACCAACTCTGACTCCAACTCCTTCATTTGTAATTAGGCTTGGTACACAAAACCTTCAATTTCATCTCCAACTCTGACCCCTTGATTTAGGGTACTATCAACTCCAACTCCTCCATTTGTAATGTGACTTGGTACACAAAACCTTCAACACCAATTCTGACTCTCACTCTTCAATTTCTGGTACTATTGACTCTGACTCCAACTCATCCATTTCTAATTAGACTTGGTACATTCTACATCAAATCCGACTCTGACTCCTAAATTTCTGGTACCACCAACTCTAATTCCTCTAATTGTAATTAGACTCAGTATGCAAAACTTTCAATTTCATCTCCAACTCTGACCCCTTGATTTATGGTACCACCAACTCCGACTCCTCCATTTTGGGTACCACCAAGTTTGACTCCCCTCTTAGTAATTAGACTCCTATATTTACTATGCTGATTGAAAGCACACAACATGCAAGATACAAGGTGTTACATCACTGACAGTGTGAACCATCAGGCTGCTTTTTAGCACTCTAACCATTTTAAAGTTCGGTTTTAGAGGCTGTAGTGATGTTGTTGTAGCTTACAGACACTGAGCAACGTTAAACATAAGACTTAACATACAACATTAAAAAAGAAGCTGCATTTTTATCAAAAGTCTAGAGAAAAAAAAATTTTCATTGAATCACTTTACGTGAAATTTGAAATTTGAACATGTTATATTACAATTTATATTGAGTCAGAGTTGGTACATTTTTACTGACTCCAACTCTGAGTTTAGTAACCCTATACTTACCTCCAACTCTGACTCCATGACTCTGACTCCACAGTCCTGGACACAACAGCACGATTGGGAGGCAAATTCAGGGCCTTTCTTCTGGTAATTCCACCCCAGGCCGTGGTTTGGCTCTGTCACTTACTGTCTCTCTGTCTTATTGCCCTCAGAACTGAGGATCATCGGCATGAGGAGTTGTAATGTCACGTACAGCCCCGGAAATTTGAGGTTGTCTTTTTGGAAAGTTTAAAATAGACCACCACAACAAGCCTCTTCAGTCAATGAATGAAGTTGGCCACAACTGTGAGTGGCACATCTGGAGGAAACCAGGCACCGCTCATGACCTGAATAATTCCACTCCAACAGTTTTCAAGCTGAACAGAGCAATTTAGAGAGATATCCTTAATGAAGACCTGCTCCAGAGCACTCAGGACCTCAGACTGGGATGAAGGTTCACTTTCCAACAGGACAATGACCCCAGGGAAAAAAGCAGACAACCCAGTAGTGGCTTAGGCTCAACTCTATGAATGTTCTTGAGTTGCCCAACCAGACCCTGGACTCGAAGCAACTTGAACATCTCTGGAAAGACCTGAAAAGCGCTGTCCACTGATGGTCTCCATCTGTGGAGTGGATCTGCTGAGAAGAATGACACAAAGTCCACAAATCCAGGTCGGGGAAGATCCCAAAAGACTCCCAACTGGAATCACTGCCACAGGGGCTTCAACAAAGTACTGAGAAAAGGGTCTGATTACTGGTGACCTTGTGATAATTCAGTTTTTTTTTTTTTAGTAGATTTGGGTCAATGTTCCCAAATCCTGTTCTTGCTTTGTCATTCTGCAGTATTGAGTTTTTCTAGATGAGGACTCAAAAAACAGCATTAACATTTTACATTTACTTGTTTTGCTGACACCTTTATCCAAAGCGACTTACAACATTTATGATACATCTGGTTACATTTCTTTTGGTTTTCTAATTGGAGCACAAGCAGGTCAGATGACTTGCTTATGGTTATACAGAGTCAGTAGCAGGATCTGAACCCACAACCTCAGGGTTGGAAGTCCAAAGCCTTAACCAATGTGTGTTGTCATGAGTACGCATCTGAGGTTCCCTATCCAGGCTCATCGTAGGTCAGCACTACCACTCAGGAGCATGAGAGGGCGCTCTCACTCATGGTAATGCTTCTGTTTTCTCCCTGGGATTCCACCCACTGAGGGCAACTAACCCCGCCACTTCTGGTCCCTCCACTATAAAGCCAAGGTGCTACCAGCATCACTCATCTCATTCGGAAGAGAACAGCCTTCCAAATGGAACTCCCTCCCGAGTGCAGACCACTGTACAGAGCGGATGATCATTTTACATTTTGTTACTATTCAAGCGCCTCAATGTTTGATGATGACATTGTGATCTGTAGCAAGAATAGGGAGCAGGTTGAGGAGACCCTGGAGAGGTGGAGATTTGCTCTAGAAAGGAGAGGAATGAAAGTCAGTAGAACCACCAAGACAGAATACATGTGTGTGAATGAGAGGGAGGTCAGTGGAATGGTGAGGATGCAGAGAGTAGAGTTGGCAAAGGTGGACGAGTTTAAATTCTTGGGATCAACAGTACAGAGTAACGTGGATTGTGGAAGAGAAGTGAAGAAGAGAGTGCAGGCAGGGTGGAGTGGGTGGAGAAGAGTGACAGGAGTGATTGGTGACAGACGGGTATCGTCAGGAGTGAAAGGGAAGGTCTACAGGATGGTAGTGAGACCAGCTATGTTATATGGGCTGGAGACGCTGTCACTGACCAGAAAGCAGAAGACAGAGCTGGAGGTGGCAGAGGTAAAGATGCTAAGATTGGGTCTGACGAGGATGGACAGGATTAGAAATGAGGACATTATAGGGTCAGCTCAGGTTGGAAGGCTGGGAGACAGAGTCAGAGAGGCGAGATTGCATTGGTTTGGACATGTGCAGAGGAGAGATGAGGGGTATATTGGGAGAAGGGTGCTAAGGATAGAGCTGCCAGGCAAGAGGAGAAGAGGAAATCCTAAGAGAAGGTTTATGGATGTGCTGAGAGAGGACATGCAGGTGATGGGTGTGAAAGAGCACGATGATGAGGACAGGAAGAGATGGAATAAGATGATCCGCTGTAGCGACCCCTAACGAGAGCAGTGGAAAGAAGAAGAAGTTATTATTCAAGCTCCTGTTTAAGCTGTTTGGACTTGGAAAAAGATGAAAAGGGGGCGACCCAATTGGTTCCCACAACATTTTTTCTGTTGCCAGTGTGTAAAAAGTGAGGGTGTCTGAATAGTCCAGTGACTCTCTATATAATGCATAACAATTCTTGTGTCTGCGTCTATATATGCCTTTTAATGTCTTTTAACCTCAATAGTTGACAGGTTCTTTCGTTTGTGGAGTCACCTGTTTTTTTTAGGTAGATACCTGCGCAGACTAAGCACTACCCTGGAAGAAGGGTCTGTTCATTTTTGAAGAGCTTAGTGCCTAACGGCATCGTTCAAGGGACTGGGAAAGCCGGCCAGGTGCCAAGTTTGTGGGCGGAAAGCCTTCCCAACATGTGACTCACCGAAGCGGATATCGGACACTGTGAATTACTGTTATTCTGATTCCACAGCTTGGAAGGATGTGTGCCGGTGATGCAGTGATGTAAAGGTGGGTGACACCTTTCAGGAGGTAAAGCGGAAAACGACATCAGCAGTCCTGGAACTGAGCGAGTGAGTGTATTTGTTCAAATAAATGTGCGGTGAGGGCATGATGAAGGAACAGGGGATAAAGAGCTATTAACCAAGGCCCGCGTGGAACAAGCAGGTTGATTTATGTTGTTTGCTTTGGCTTGGGCAGCGCGCTCAGTCTGGTTCACTTGATGGATGTGGGTGTGAATCATTTCAGAAGCTCGCACGTTCACCACTGTATCTGATCACCGTATTTACTTCTGTCCAGAGTACACCCTGACACAGTTTGGATCTCATCTATGATCTTAATAGCCTCATTAGCCTTTTACTTGCTGGGGTTTTAGACTTGTTATTTAGATAGATTGTTGTAATTGCTAATTACATTATAAAAACTTTAATGATAGAGAAAACTGAGGGCTTTGTAAGATAAAAATCAGGAGTGGTCTCTCCTAGACTTTCTCATATACTCAGATATGGGGATGGATATTTGAGGAATAAACCACACGACAATGATTATTATTTTTTTTATTATGTACATTAAAGAACCATCAACAACAAATCAAATAAAATTAGTAATACATTGAACAATTATTATTAAAATAAAGTGGAATAAATTGGACTCTGCAGTGTTATGAATAAAAATGTACCACTTCCGGTCGGTGGAAATAGCCAAAAAGTTGATAGAAATCTACGTTTCGTACTTAATACCTGAATGCAAAATTTGGATGACCTAAGTGAAAGCGTACTTAAGTTATTGTGTTTATGCACACACACACACGCACACGCACACAGACAGAAACACAGATATAATTTCAGGAATGGTATTTTCAGACTTAGTGAGGACTAAAATGTCGAGATTCATCAAACTCTCGAAATTAAATTTTTGGACGATTGCAATATTTTCCCTACGAGAAAGTAAATCGGACTGAGAGAGGTCTGAAACGACGAGATTCATCAAAATCTCGAAATTGAATTTTTGGGGGATTCCAATACTTTCCCAAAACTTCTTATACAAGACAGTCAGGAGGGTCTAAAACAACGAGACTCATCAAAATCGAGTTTTTGGACGATTACGATACTTTCCCGGTACTTCGTATACGAGAAAGTCAGGGAGGTCTAAAACGTCGAGACTCATCAAAATCTCAATGTCGAGTTTTTGGACGATTACAATACTTTCCCAATACTTTGTATATGAGAAAGTCAGGGAGGTCTAAAACGTAGAGACTCATCAAAATCTCAACATCGAATTTTTGGACGATTACAATACTAAAAAAAATAAAATGAAATAGCATTCTCAAACTTAATTCAGTTTCAGGGTCACAAGTGTGGGTGAGGTCTGTTTTGGCAGATTTCGGCTGAAGGAGAGAACCTGAAGTATACACGCATATACACACACAATCACAGGGTCAAGAGTTCTCAATACACTGCAATGAAAGAGACAAAGAGATCATAAATTTTTGGGGCACCCAAAGACTAACCCTTTATAATGAAAACGAAATGCGGGTTCAAACATGTTATAAAAGCAAAAGAAAATGCAGTATCGACGCAAGTCTCAAAGTAGGCAGCTCAAGATGGTCTTATGGGTTCCTGGCAGGGAGTGGCAGACACCGGACGTGATGTCAGAGGTGTCATGGCCGTCAATCTTCCAGTCTGCAGAGAGAGGAAGTGACAAGACATCAGTCAACAGCGCCCTCTGAGGTTTACAATTATGAGTTGCATGCACACGGGTGTGACAACATCTAACATGGCTCTTTTTGGCATGAGGGAGAAAAAAATACAAGATGGAGGACACTGTGCTATGAGAGATTAAATCTGAAAAGGATTTATTTATTTATTTATTTATTGTTGAAATAACATTTTCATCACCTCATCGACTTGCAGAGTCAAATGTTAAGTTATAACATTTAAACTAGTGAATTTTAATCAAGGGGTGTTGTACTCAAACTACATAAGACACTAGTGAGACCACATATGAAGTACTGTGTACAGTTCTGGTCACAATGCTACAAGAAGGACATAGCAGCACGTGAAGCTGTTCAGAAGAGAGGAACCAAGTGCATCCCACGACTGTCCCCTATGAGCATAAAGGCAACAATACGTACGGTCAGAAAACAATTTACCCCTGATGCATTTCTGTCCAACACTTGATGTTTCTATCTAGCTGATTATCTTTAATCTAAGCACTGGACTGTTGTCACATGGTGCTAACACTAAGAACATTCCATGGCTATTAAGTTACAGAGAATCTTCCATTACGTATGTTAAAGCTACACTGCTGGTCAAATGTTTTAGAACACCTCAGTTTCTCTTCAGATTTACTCAGTTGAAATGAAATGAATAACCTAAAATAGTGAAAAGGTAAGAAGTAAGCTGCCAGAGGATTCAATTTAAAGCGTAATGTTGCCCGAGTAGCCCTTCAGAGGGTGTAGTAACCCGGTCTGATTTAAGACAGGCGGAGGGGTCTTTCAGTAATCCACAAGAAGATGGGACACCTGTGCAAATTGTTTGCAAGGCTCCATTTACTTGAATAGCTGCGGAACATCTGTAGGTTGTAACCAATTAGTTGTTCCCTGTTGTTGGAATAAACATAATAATAATAATAATAAAAGGTGTCATTTCACCCTACTTTCTCCTGTAATAATAATAATAATAATAATAATAATAATAATAATAATAATAATAAAGATGTCATTTCACCCTACTTTCTCCTGTAATAATAATAATAATAAAAGGTGTCATTTCACCCTAATTTCTCCTGTAATAATAATAATAGTAATAATAATAAAAGGTGTCATTTCACCCTACTTTCTCCTGTAATAATAATAATAATAATAATAATAATAATAATAAAAGGTGTCATGTCACCCTACTTTCTCCTGTAATAATAATTATAATAATAACAATAATAAAAGGTGTCATTTCAGCCTACTTTCTCCTGTAATAATAATAATAATAAAAGGTGTCATTTCACCCTACTTTCTCCTGTAATAATAATAATAATAAAAGGTGTCATTTCACCCTACTTTCTCCTGTAGTAATAATAATAATAAAAGGTGTCATTTCACCCTACTTTCTCCTGTAATAATAATAATAGTAATAATAATAAAAGGTGTCATTTCACCCTACTTTCTCCTGTAATAATAATAATAATAATAATAATAATAATAATAATAAAATGTGTCATGTCACCCTACTTTCTCCTGTAATAATAATTATAATAATAATAATAATAAAAGGTGTCATTTCACCCTACTTTCTCCTGTAATAATAATAATAATAAAAGGTGTCATTTCACCCTACTTTCTCCTGTAATAATAATAATAATAATAATAATAATAAAAGGTGTCATGTCACCCTACTTTCTCCTGTAATAATAATTATAATAATAATAATAATAAAAGGTGTCATTTCACCCTACTTTCTCCTGTAATAATAATAATAATAAAAGGTGTCATTTCACCCTACTTTCTCCTGTAATAATAATAATAATAAAAGGTGTCATTTCACCCTACTTTCTCCAGTAATAATAATAATAATAATAATAAAAGGTGTCATGTCACCCTACTTTCTCCTGTAATAATAATAATAATAATAATAAAAGGTGTCATGTCACCCTACTTTCTCCTGTAATAATAATTATAATAATAATAATAAAAGGTGTCATTTCACCCTACTTTCTCCTGTAATAATAATAATAATAAAAGGTGTCATTTCACCCTACTTTCTCCTGTAATAATAATAATAGTAATAATAATAAAAAGGTGTCATTTCACCCTACTTTCTCCTGTAATAATAATAATAATAATAATAATAATAAAAGGTGTCATGTCACCCTACTTTCTCCTGTAATAATAATAATAGTAATAATAATAAAAGGTGTCATTTCACCCTACTTTCTCCTGTAATAATAATAATAATAATAATAATAATAATAATAAAAGGTGTCATTTCACCCTACTTTCTCCTGTAATAATAATAATAGTAATAATAATAAAAGGTGTCATTTCACCCTACTTTCTCCTGTAATAATAATAATAATAATAATAATAATAATAATAATAAAAGGTGTCATTTCACCCTACTTTCTCCTGTAATAATAATAATAATAAAAGGTGTCATTTCACCCTACTTTCTCCTGTAATAATAATAATAGTAATAATAATAAAAGGTGTCATTTCACCCTACTTTCTCCTGTAATAATAATAATAATAATAATAATAATAATAATAAAAGGTGTCATGTCACCCTACTTTCTCCTGTAATAATAATAATAATAAAAGGTGTCATGTCACCCTACTTTCTCCTGTAATAATAATAATAATAATAAAAGGTGTCATGTCACCCTACTTTCTCCTGTAATAATAATAATAATAAAAGGTGTCATGTCACCCTACTTTCTCCTGTAATAATAATAATAATAATAGTAATAATAATAAAAGGTGTCATTTCACCCTACTTTCTCCTGTAATAATAATAATAATAATAATAATAATAATAATAATAATAATAATAATAATAATGGCGGCACGGTGGCGCAGTGGGTAGCGCTGCTGCCTCGCAGTTGGGAGACCTGGGGATCTGTGGTTCGCTTCCCGGGTCCTCCCTGTGTGGAGTTTGCATGTTCTCCCCGTGTCTGCGTGGGTTTCCTCCCACAGCCCAAAGACATGCAGGTTAGGTGGACTGGCAATTCTAAATTGTCCCTGGTGTGTACTTGGTGTATGGGTGTGTGTGTGTGCCCTGCGGTGGGCTGGTGCCCTGACTGGGATTTGTTCCTGCCTTGTGCCCTTTGTTGACTGGGACTGACTCCAGCAGACCCCTGTGACCCTGTAGTTAGGATATAGCTGGTTGGAAATTGACTGACTGACTGTACATTACACTTAAATTCAAACTAAGCAAAAACTATTGTTTCCATTAACATTCACATAAAGGATGTGGCTCGGACACTACAGTATGTGTGATTTGTAGGTGACAAATAAAATTTAATTCAAGTTAGTTTGTAAGAAAAATCAGATGCATGAAAACTCTTCCCTTTTACTTTCAAGCCTTTATAAATGTGCAGATACTTCTTTTTTCTTTCTTTACAAATTTCTGTAAAGTCTTAGATGTTAAAAATAACTTTATGTATTGTTAAGTTACAAAGTATTTATCTACTAGGCTTATTAAAACTCCTGAATTATTGACATACGAAAAAAAAAAATACAGTATGCAGTTTTCTTTGCCAAACCAAGTATTTCACAATCACCCTCATATCTCTCTGCATCCTCTGCACATCAGTTGTCCCAATCCATTAAAATACCTCACAAGGTGGCCCGCTGAGAATCACCCCGGCTTCTGATAAAGTATGCCCGCCATCCTTTCACAGCGTGGAGAGAGCAGGCTTAAAAAAGGAACAGCTGAAGGCAAGAGGAAGAGCAGAAGGGTTTTCAAGAGGTTGAAATTGCTTGAGTTACTCAACACAATGCAGATGTAATGAAGTCTGCCAAACAAGTAAGATAAACAGTGGAAACACATGGGTGGCATCTGCAAACGACGCGGTACACTCAGAGCTGTGCAGCTTAAAAGGAAATAGCACTTTGACAGTGACACGGAGTGATTTGTCAGCTACTTCTAACAGTCGCAAGCAGTGATACTCCCTGGTTGTGTGTAATGTAATGTAATTTAATAAAAGATTAACTAGTTGATCCAGAATTGGCTACTGGTTTGCACCCAGTAGGCTCTGGTGCCCCAAACCCTAAACTCAGCTAAGCAGTTTTGTTTATTATTGTAGGAATGCATCCAGAAATGATTCTTTTTAACTGACAAAGGATATTAAAAGCACAACACAGCTTATAGCACATCACAGGATCTCCTTACTGGCTGTAATAACCCACCAGGACGAGAGGGGGGCACTGTCGCTAACATCGTCTTCTCCTTCTATACTTGCAGTGAGGGCATCCAACTCCACGCTTTCCGGTTCACCTGTCCATAGAAGTCCCCGGCATCCTGCAAGGAGATGTCACTTTGGTAAGAGTGACCCACCGCAACAGAGCGCCTGAGTAGACTGACTGTGACCTGCACCTTTTAGTAGCCCAGACTCAAGACGCCAACGGCGCGTTCTTTTCATTTATTTTGTTTGAATATTAAACAGAGCATCTCGGTTTGGCGTCCCAAATTTTCTTCAGGCAACCTTTCATTCTCGCACTCGGCCACATTGGTTATATGAGGGGGGAAACCGCAAAAATTCCCTAATGGATACAATTGCATGGAGGAGTTTTATACATTACTAGGGGGCTCCACTCCCCTGCTTGCTTCGCTCGCCAACCCCTGTGTTTGGTTTACCGGATATGCAATATAATTTATTTTTTGTATAGCCCAAAATCGCACAAGAGGTGTCGCAATGGGACTTTAACAGGCCCTGCCTCTTGACAGCCCCCCAACCTTGACCCTCTAAGAAGACCAGAAAAAACTCCCAAAAAAAAAATCCTTGTAGGAAAAAAATGGAAGAAACTTTCGGAAAAGCAGTTCAAAGAGAGACCCCTTTCCAGATAGGTTGGGCGTGCAGTGGGTGTCAAAAACAAATACAGTACAATACATAGAACAGAATAAATCCTCAATAAAATATAAGAAAAACAATTCTAGAAGTACGGAGTAGAATTTCACATTAGATGATATCACATAATATGATTTGGATTTGTTTGAAGTCCTGGAGACCTCATTCATCAAGCTGCCTCCCCCATTTTGCCATTCAACATCTGAAATAGCACTAATCTGATGAAAGGACCCCTCATTCCCACGTCCCCTGTCATCAGGGATGACTTTACCTTAGGCAGGCAATCTACAATTTAAAGAGATTGTTATTTTCTTGTGAATTGTTACATATGCATTATTTTCACTTTAAATCTTTTGTAAAAACAATACTTGTTTCTTTATTTCCTGCCCCGTGCGAGGTTCCATCTCTTTCTTCCCAAAAGTATAATACTGCTCGTGTTGTGAAGGGTGTTGCGGCTGAACGTACGCTAAGGATATGCCTTTGGATCATTTGCTGTCTTTTTGCTGCTTGCTAGCTGCCTCTTCTGCCTGTCGCATGTCGTTGTTTTAAGAGCTCGGAGCACACGATGCTTGCCTGCCAAAAGCAATCCAACAACTGCTAGCTTAGAGGTCTGTCGACTTGTTTTAAATGATGGCTCACTGCCTGGTCTCGCGTGATGTTGTAAAAGCAATACCTGTCTTTTATTTCTGACCCCGGGCGTGATTGAATTCTTTCTTGCAGGATGTATAACGCTGCTCGCGTTCAGTTGGGGTAGCTGCTGTCGCGCTGCCCTTCGATCTTTTTATATCTTTTTTAATGATTATAATTTTTAAAGCCTGTACAGCCGCTGTCCTTTTTGCTACGGCCCTGGGACAATCTCTTAGCACCAAGTCTTATGTTTACGGTCCCCGCGAGACGCACCGTGGCAAGTCTTTAAAATGTCTTTCGAGATTATCACGTATCGTAGCCTTGCATTTGCTTTCCATTCCAGGATTTTCTTTTATATATAGAGAGATATCTATCTCTCTATATATAAAATCCAACGTCTGTTTGTCTATCTGTCTGTCCACTTTTCACGAGAGAACTACTTAGATTTAAATTGTGCCTTTTTCTAGAATTCGCTTGAACATTCCAGTTGATTTTGCGACTTCTCTCATTGCGTTATGTATCATAGTTATCTTGCAGTACCGATTTACTTGTGCAAATGCAAGAGACACGCAGTGGGCCAAGGCAAGGTGGGCGGGGCCCTCCACACTCACGCACCAGCCTCGGGGCATTCCTTACTTCCGCTTAGCTAGCGAATGAGAGAACTACTTAATGGATTTAGATCTGTTTTTTTCTGGAATTTACATGAACATTCTGGTTGATTTTGCAACTTCTGTCATTGCGCTATGTATCATAGTTATCTTGTGGTATCGATTTATTATCGTGAATCCGAGAGAGACTCATCGGGCTGCGAGAAGGTTGGACGGGGCCCTCCACACTCGCGCACCAGCCTTGGGACGTACCTTACCTCCGCTTAGCTAGCGAGCGGGAGAACTGCTTAACGGATTTAAATTGTGTCTTTTTCTAGAATTTGCTTGAACATTCCAGTTGATTTTGCGACTTCTCTCATTGTGTTATGTATCATAGTTATCTTGTGGTACCGATTTACTTGTGCGAATTCAAGAGACACGCAGTGGGCCGAGGCAAGGGGGGCGGGGCCCTCCACACTCACGCACCAGCCTCGGGGCATTCCTTACCTCCGCTTAACTAGCGAATGAGAGAATTACTTAACGAATTTAAATTGGGTTTTTTTCTAGAATTTGCATGAACATTCTGGTTGATTTTGCGACTTCTCTAATTGCGCTAAGAATCATAGTTCGCTTGTAGGAGTGACGTATTCACACTAATCCAAGACCGAGGCTGTGAGCCGAGGGGAGTAGGAAGCGTGACATCAGGAGTGGGGAGCCTCCTCGTGGTCCTGTTTCACTACTATGTGGGCAGAGCTGGGAATAGCTAGTATATGTATATATATATATATATATATATATATATATATACTGTGGCAGGAGGCTGGGAGGCAGACCCAGCTGGGACGCCTGGAAGGAGGTCTATATGACACCCAGGCCACGAGGGGGCAACCGCCCTGGATAGCAAGGGATCCACATGGGGAAGTAGCAGGGAGGCTCAAACCCGTGGGGGCCCGTGGCTACCGCCAGGGGGCGCCCCAAGCCTCATGAAGCCCAGGAGACATACACTTCTGCCACACCTGGGAAGGTGGAGGAAGGACCTTCTAGCAATGCCCGGAGTGCTTCCGGGTGCTCGTGCGGCACTATCACCACACCAGGAAGTGCCGCCGGAAGAACGTCAGCGAGCACCTGGAGCACGTTCGGGGTGACTATAAAGGGGGCCGCCCTTCTTACAGTCCGGGAGCTAGAGTCGGGAGCTGGAGGTGCACGAAGCTCCAGCGACAGGAGGAAGAGAGGCAGCCCATGGACATTGAAGGCCCATAGAAGTGTGTTGTGGTGCTGAAAGCACTGTGAGTGTGCTGGACTTGAGTTTTGGGACCCTAGAAATACTAAATGTGTGTTTTAGAACTGCCGGTGTCCGTTTGGTTTGTGTCCGGGCTGGTTATCTCATAATATATGGCTGGGAAAGCAGACTGAACAGAAAAGGTTGGGGTACCACCCTGCTAAGCCCTTTTAATAACAAGAACAGAACAGACAGCGGTCAAAATGGCTCAAAACAAAACAAAAAAAAGCATTTTCTCTTTCGAATGAGGCAACAAAGTATCCGGATCTCTGTCCTTCTCTCCTGACATTTTGACATCTGACACCACCTTCCGGGAGCTCTACCGACGTTGTAGGGCTGGTACTGAAAGGGATGGAGACTTCTGAGTGTCGGGGCAGGGTTAGGCATCATCACTGTGTGTCTTTACCTGGCTGTGTAAAAGGAAGGTGAATATGACGCTAAAGCCCCCTCTCATCACTAGGTGGAAGTGCTTACCTCACCAGAGCAAACCAGGGAGGCGTCCCCCAGGCACACGTGCCTGACTATAAATATATTTTTGTCAAGTGCGAGCGCATAGGAAAGAGTTTAAGAGCTTTGATGATGGTTGCTCTCCCACCTGCACTTTGTGAGCCTGAATTTCCTTAGCCAAGGCCTGTTGCTCCGTCATTTTGCAATGATCCTGCTTACTACGCCACTGACAAGACAGTTGGGGCACCCTTAAGCAATCCGTGAATTATTGAAAAGGTGGAGTTTCTAAAAAATACACGTAACTTTCAAAACAAATAATGTTAATAAAATTCATAATATTTTTTTTTACATTTCTCACTAATTAAACTGCTAGAGAGTTGAGATGTGTAGCATCCACCTGGATTTTGTGACGGCAGCCATTTTTGTTGCAGCACACTCACCACACATTAACTATTGGTTGGTGAGGGGGTGAGATAATTAGACAATTAGAGACAAGGGATGATTAGGTAGGCAGCATGTCTAAGCCATGGAGGGCAGTTTAGCCAGGTCATTGGGATACACCCCACGCTTTCTAAAGATTACCCAGGGATCTTTTATGACCACAGAGAGTCAGGACCTCAGTTTTACGTCTCATCGGAAGCTCGGTGCCATTTCTACAGCACAGTGTCTCTGTCACTACACTGGGGCATTGGGGTCCACATTCAGACCACAGGGTAAGCGACCCCTGCTGGCCTCGCCAACATCTCTTCCAGCAGCAACCCAAAGTTTTCCTTAGATGGTCTCCCATCCAAGTACTGGCCTGGCCTGAACATGCTTATCTTCGGGTGGATGACTTGTTCTGAAGTGCAGCTGGTATGGCTGGGCGCGAGTCTCATTTTCTTCCGGTTATGTCGCAAATGGGCGGGGAGAAGTGGGTGCAGGTGAATGGGCACCTGAAGTGATACTGGAAAAAGGGAGCTGTCAATCTTCATGTCTGCAGACAGAGGAAAAGAGAGGACGTTATTACACAGCGCCAACCCCTGGATGGACGGAGAACAACCATCACCAAAGCCCTTCATCTGTCTCCTTTGCGCAAATGCATGACAACATCTATATATTGAAAAATATAAAAATCTTATTGTCCTTTCTAAGCACGAACTTTCACATTCTGGATATTTTTGTCTATTCTTCAGCAAATGTCACCATTTTCAAATCGGGTTTCATATTTGGTATATGAAAGGCAAGTCGACTATTCATCTCATCCATTCAGTAAGGACATTGAAAGGTGACCTTTGCATGCTTGCCCTTTATAAAGCAATTGGTGGTAATGCCATAAAGAAATAAAAAAACAGATAAACAAATGACACAAGAAACATTTGAAGATTAAGAAAAGAAAAAGATTCCCCTTCTTCCATTCCACCCTTTCAAATCTCACGTCACCTCTTAATGGAGCGCGGGACGCACGCAGGAACAATGCAAGGTGAACGGTGCCTTTTTAGCCATCTTGAATAGCTTCAAAGAACGCACTAAGCCAAGGAAACAGTGACAGGAAAATTGATATCCGAATTGTTGTCATAGTGGATTTCCCACTGGGATTATTTTAATCTAGTGAAAGCCATTAAAAATGCTCGACTTTGACCGGGCAGCACGTCTTTTCTTTTCTTTTTTTTTTTTTTTGGTCTTGAGCGTACGCATCAATCTCTATTAGGCTGTCACCCTATCTCCAGCCACCACTTAGAAGCTCCACTACTGGTATTAAAAAAGGAAACTTTGCAGCTTTAGATAAAGTTTTGTGAGCTGTTAGGGTTATCAGTAATATGACATTAATTACATGATAAAGCCTACCTGGCTTTTTCCCCCTGCTTGGAAGATACAAGCGACATTATTTATAGCCCCGACTAGCCTGATCTGATCTCTGTGGGCCACAGAACGAGAGTTTGGTTACTAAGGAACATAACAGCGCCAAACAAATTTTACCTTTGGCTACTAACACATCCAGGATAACAAAGTTCAAATTTAGAGTGGTAGAGAAAGCAGATGCGTTCTGTTTAAGCCGGTGCTAAGTGGAAAGTCTTGAAGTTGCGGCTGCCTTTGTAAGTAAATGTTTCATTAAAGATGAGACAGCAGCTGGTGCTTACAATGTGGCCGAAGAAATTGGGTGAATTCCATCCAAGTAGAGTTTTACAAGTGTGAACCCAAGCAGAAAAATTTCACAATATTTGGAATGAAAACGGCAATAAACATGCAATGAAAAGGAAAAGAAATAGGCAGCAAAAATGTAAAAAGGCCTAAAACTGGCTGCATTCCTGTTTGTCGTAACCGCTTAACTCTTTCCAAGGTTGTTACGGATTCCTTTTTAAAGTTAATAGACTTTAAGAGAAGTTGGCAGGAACGTGAGTCAGTACACGAGAATGGTAGACAAAAAAAATCTTTATTGAAATGGTGAGTCCCAAACACAAAGTCGCAAAAATTGGGATAGAAATCAAGACGGGAAATTCACTTAAGTTTTAAGATAAAGAGAATTTTTTTCCCACTTGCAAGCATTAGCGTTCCATTAGGCCTGCCATATAGAGATAATAACATACAAGTAGAGGAGGTGTTGGAAAATGTAGTCAAACTTCGTTATTAAGAAGACAAAGAGTTGGGTTGTCTGGGCCCCAACATTGTTTTGGGTAACAAGAATTATTGAGAGTACTGCAGCACAATAAAATCGAAACAAGGGAAGAGCTACGCACCCGTGAGGTGACCCCAGCGTAATTCTGTGAATAAAGTAGACAGAACACCATAAAGTAGTGTTTCTCAACCACTGGGACTTGACCCATGTTTGGGATGTGGGCTGGTGCTGGTGGGTAACAAGTAGCTATCAGCTGATGTTTACATCGGTACTGGGTCACAAAGTCATTTGTGAAGTGGATCGTGGTGGCATGCAAGTGGCTCTAGAAATGGGTCATGAATTGGGACACAAAGTGTGTCACAGCATGCCATTGCTCCGATAATCATCCTCCATCCCACTCCCACTCTAATGATCATATTCAATACCCCCCAATTACATTAGTATCAACACGCTCCTATTAATGTACCTACATCACGAGGAGGAACAAGATGCCGACAATACAGACCACTGCCATGATCTGGTTCCACTGTAATATAGTTTGTAAAATTATTTTAAGGAGACAAATTTCTCAGAGGGAACTTTGGTTGAATTGGAAATATCCCCCTGAGACAGCTCTGTCTGTCACTAATGCAAGGCAGGAGCTCCATCTCCTGTCATCGCCGGTCTAACAATGAACAACCTGATCTGGTGGTTGGCTTGTTTATATATCGTGGAACCTGAAAGAGGCGGGGCTTCATGGGGACCGGAGGAAGTGACCTCACTTGGGTTCTGAGCGTTCTCTGGATCTGTGAAGGAATGTGGAGCAACCGCATCCCATCTTGGCATGGAGTGGTACTGCTTAACTTCTTAGAGATCTCAAGGTGTCCCCTAAGTGCCCGTATCTGAGAATACCAAAAAACCGAGGGAGGAATAGAAAGCATAGGCAGGCTCAGTTATGGAACATGCTCTGGACCCCCGGAGGTCATAGCAAAGGAGAGAAAGAGAGAGAAAGGAAACAAAACAGAGTGCCATTGTGAACAATGCTGCACATGCTCTGTGTGACACACTAACACTGAGGACTTTCAATGAACGAATCATTCAGCGGCAGTAAGTCAAGAAACGTGACTGGGGGTACTTTATACCAACAGCAATACACCTGTATAGTGCCTCTCAGAGGCTGGCACTGCCAAGTCAGAACTTTTCTTTCTTTTTATTCATTCTGGTGTGTGTTTGGACCATAGTGTGTATGTATGTACAGTATATTTATTTATCTATCTGTATATGTATTTATTTATTTAAAGAGCTTCTGTAAAAACCCAAATTTCCCTCTGAATAAAAATACTACTATCTATCTATCTATCTATTGTAAGAAGAGCGCTATATAGCATCCGACCTGACACAGATTCACACAGAGGTACTCGTAAAATAAAATAAACTGTTTATTTTTCTTCAGCTGGAGGGCACGTCTTCCCCCGTAATCCCTCCAGCCACAACACAGTCCCAAGCACAGCACACAAGTAATGCAAAGCACTAATACTCCTCTCTCTGGCACCACCACTCCTCCCTGGCAACCTCGTCCTCTTCCTCCCAATTCTGGCCGCTGAGTGGTGGTTGCTGGCTCCCTTTTATTGGGTACCTGGAAGTGCTCCAGGTGCTTGATTGCCGACATATGGCTGCACTTCCGGGTGTGGCGAAATCAATGCCCAAAAGGGGCCAGCTGCTCCTGTTGTAGCACCCTCTGGTGGTGCCTTCAGAACCCCACAGAGCTGCACAGAACTCCAACCCCCATGAAGCCCTGGGGGAGTCCGAGGCACCACTGCAACCCAGGGAGGCTGCCATCTAGCGTCCAGGGGGAGATAATGGGCTTCCCACCCTTGTCCCCCTGGCAGATGTGGTGAAGGGTCGTCCCGGCCAGGCATGGGCCCTGGCCATCTATCTATCTATCTATCTATCTATCTATCTATCTATCTATCTATCTATCTATCTATCTATCTATCTATCTATCTATCTATCTATCTATCTATGAGTGCTAAGGGCAAAAGCGAACAATTAACAATAATATAAGTCATTCAATGAAATCAATATATAATCAAATAAAGAAAACGATATTTAACAGTAAAAATCAACTCTAACACTGTCCTTGAGTGGTCCATCCAAAGCCCAGACGTAATCCCCACAAATCCCGTGTGAAGACACCTGAAGATGGAGTTTCCAGATCCTACCCATCCAATCTAACAGAGCTGGTGAGGATCTGCCAAGATGAATGAGATAAATTGGTCACATCCAGGTGTGCAAATCTTGTAGACAGCAACCGAGAATACCCAAAGCTGGAACTGCTGCCAAAGGAGTGTCCACAAAGTATTAAATTGATGGTCTTCTGTGAATAAAAGGTTTCAGTTTTTGATTTTTGAATACAATTCTTAAAATGTGTTTTCACTTTGTCATCATGGGTTACTAAGTGCAGATTGATGGGCAACAATGGCAAATGTATCCATTTAGAATGACATCTACAACACAATAAAGCATGCAGAAAGTGAAGGGGTCTGAGTATGCTGAGTATGCTAATCGAAATCATACTGTATATCACATTTCACTTTACGTCTCACAAATCTGCAAGCACAGATTTGAATATGTAAACATCATAAATCACCACTTCTATGTGTTTAGCTCACTTTATATATCAAATCTGGTTACATAGAGCACATGCAGATTTAGAGCCATTGTATCTGTTTGGCACCCATTGTACACTGTATATATATATATATATATATATATATATATATATATATATATATATATATATATATATATATATATATATATATGGCTGCTGAATACAGTCGTTTATGCAGCTGCAATCAGTGGTCATTTATCGTTTACAATGAAGAATTTTATTCACCATAACAACTCTTAAAAGAGATGATAAATAACACCAGATTACAAAACATGTACAGGAAGTTCCCAGAGATAACAGTGAATTCATTTCAGTGCAAAGCTGTATAATCGTGAAGGAAAGCTATTTTATCTAAATATAATTCATTATGCACTTACTGGCATTAACATTCCTCGAGCTTATTTACTTTTGCTAATGGATTCAACAAATTTCATGTATTCCTATTTTTAAACAAAATTGTAATCCTGGGTCTCATTACAGATTCCTTTCAACATTATGACACTGTACAGACGGCACAACTTAAACATAATCAAGATCGATATTATTCTACTTATTTTAGACTAATTGCTACAGCCTGCAGAGTCTCAGCTCGGACTGCATCATGTCACCATATGAAACCGCCATAAAGGACGCTAGAACTTGGGAGAGATCTGACAAGAGCCGTTCCGCTTTTAAAATGCTGACCGTCATGTGCGGATTGTAACTCTTACTGCTTATCGATGTCAACATCCGTGAATATCATTGCCGTACTCAATATTACATCAGGCATCGTGTACCGACATCGTTCCGTTTTCTCGTTTTCTTCTTCTGCAATCCAGTTTCATTAAATTCGTTCAATCCTTTGAACATGCAGCTTTCATATTTGCTGGTCAATTTGAGCCAGTGGCAGGTTATTAACCTGAAAAGAAAAGTTGGCCGGTGTAGCGGTTTTCTTCCTCTTTTGGGGTCCGTGGCGATTGTGCGCCTCAGGCTCATGTGGGGGGGGTGTAAGTGTGTGTGGTAGCGTGGTGGAGCATCTAGGAATTGGGGTGGTCGGCTGAGCATGCATTGAGTTCACTCGGTTCAGTCGTGTAATCCACTAACAGTCTGGAGTTTGTAATCAGCGTCAGCCCACCTGTATCCCTTGGAAGAGTATAAAGAAGCCTGAGGCCAGAAACAATGGCAGGAAGAGAACTGTGAGTGAGAGGGAGAAGAGGTAGAGCAGTTGGTACCACCATGGAGGAACGAGAAATCCAGGGGTGGATCATCCCCTGCTGAATTTATAGAGGAGCAGGTTACAATACTGATGGTTCCCTCCTAGGAGAGTGTAGTGTAAGATGGATGAGGATCGCCAAAGGAGGCAGTCGGGTTGAGAGTCATAAGTGCAGATGTCTCCGTTGGCTGCCAGGCCGTTGTGTTGAGCTGGGGAGACAATAGAGGAAGACACGCTGGGCTCAGATAGAGAAGGAGCAGAAAGTACCAAATAACTGCATGGTCTTATTCTGGTTTTATCAGTTGATTCATTCTTGAGTTTTAACAGACACTGCTTTTAAGGATTATGTATTGTGGATGCCACACATGGGCTGGACGGGCATCCCAGCCAGGAAAAGGAGCAGACCTGGAAGGAAGGACCAGAAAGGGTGAACGGACAGTCCATTAAAAAGAGAAAACGTCGATGGAGGGTTTTAATTCCCCGAACACGCTAGATGGCAGCAGCCCCCGGAGGTCGGTGCACAATAGGGAACCAGCAGGGCATGCCGGGATATGTTGTCCTGCAGAGCAACCCTGCTGGAGTCACTGGGTGCCACGAGAGGGCGTTGTAGGGACACAAGCTCCCAATTATGGACTGCCATGCGACCCGGAAGTGTTTTCTTCAGGCAGTCACCCTGACACCGGAAGTACTTCTGGGTCTGTAATAAAAGGGATTGCACTCCTTTATTCAGGCGAGTCGGAGCTGGGAGGTAGTGGAGCAACGCTTGAGTGGTGGAGGATAGTGCGGTTGGGAGAAAGGAGATATTGCTTGTGCTTGTGTCACATTTGGAGGTATTTAAAACAAAAACTTTCGATTATTTGAATCCGGGACTGTACAAGTGTGTTCATGTTGGGGTTTGGGACTCACTGACGCCCTGGGTTTATCACAGTATTTACTAGCTGGGTGTGGTCTTTCAGGACAAAGAAACAACCTGAAGACTCCATAGCAGTCAGTCTTACTATATTCATGAACTTGGAGAGGTGTCCGCTAACTCTGAAGAATCACCCGGTGCAGAGGACGTGGATCCACCTGTGCTTGCTGCCCCACTGGCTTTCGTAAGAAGACACTGGCAACACCATATCTTAGTCCAATCACTGGCATATGATATCACTGTCTCTCTCGTTTCCTGGCAAGGCATTAATGTATTGAATATGTTCATTTTTAAGGCTCAGTTCAGGAAGACTGTACGTGAATCCAAGATTATCACAGATTCTGCATTGCTCATGGGTCGTGTTTACGTCAGACAGTGGAATGAAGCACCATTTGCAATCCGAGCTCCTCTCAACGATATTGAATCTTGGTCGATTCTTAAGACCTACCCAAACTAGAATGTTGTCGCTAACACATATGCAAAATTTTCAAGGAACCTCTGTGTTTTTGGTCCAAACATTTGACAGGCCTGACCCTTTGTTGATGATAGAGTCTCTTCCGAAACAAATGAAAAGATGGTACCAAGCCTGCAGTGCCCACCATTACCAGACGTTCCTTGACGTCTTAAACCGACAAATGAATCTGAAGTTGGAGGATCTGGTAACAGAAAGAACAGCATCCTTCTGTGATGTCCTTATGGAAGAAGGTAAAGAAAGATCTCAGTCGTTCCTCAAGAAAACAAACCAGAAGAGTGGACAAATGGTGCGACTCAAACCACCTACAACTGAACACCAGCAAAACCAAGGAGCTGGTGGTGGATTTTAGGAGACCCAGGCCCTTCATGGACACTGTGATCATCAGAGGTGACTGTGTACAGAGGGTGCCGACCTATAAATACCTGGGAGTGCAGCTGGATTGATAAATTGGAGCTGGACTGCCAATACTGATGCTCTGTACAAGAAAGGACAGAGCCGACTATACTTCCTTAGAAGGCTGGTGTCCTTCAACATCTGCAATAAGATGCTGCAGATGTCCTATCAGACAGTGGTGGCGAGCGCCCTCTTCTACGCGGTGGTGTGCTGGGGTGGCAGCATAAAGAAGAGGGACGCCTCACTCCTGGACAAACTGGTGAGGAAGGCAGTCTCTATTGTTGGCATGGAGCTGGACAGTTTGACATCCATGGCAGAGTGACGGCCGCTGAGCAGACTCCTGTCAATCATGGAGAATCCACTGCATCCACTGAACAGGATCATCTCCAGACAGAGGAGCAGCTTCAGAGACAGACTGCTGTCACCGTCCTGCTCCACTGACAGACTGAGGAGATCGTTCCTCCACCACACTATGCGACTCTTCAATTACACCGTGGTGGGGGGGAGGGGTACACGTTAACATTAAACAAAGTTATTGTCTGTTATACCTGCATTGTTATCACTCTTTAATATTGTTTTTTATAAATATGCTGCTGCTGAAGTATGTGAACTTCCCCTTGGGATTAATAAAGTATCTATCTATCTATCTATCTATCTATCTATCTATCTATCTATCTATCTATCTATCTATCTATCTATCTATCTATCTATCTATCTATCTATCTATCTATCTATCTATCTATCTATCTATCTAAATGGATCCAATTTTTAACAAATTTTAACGGTAGAGAATGACGTCTCATCGAAAAGTACAATGACATCCTAACTAAGGTTTAGGAACTTCTGTTCGAGAGGGTAGAAAAATGTGGTTCTCGTGCAAAGGTGCCACAGATAAAAGCTTCTCTGTCTTAAAATACGTCCTACGTTGGTTCATATTCTGAGTGAGTGAACCACAATTGGGTTGTTAGTATATTGGCGATAACTTGTATTTATTGGGGCACAAAGCAAGGTCTATTGCGGACCAGACTTGTGTATGTT
Source organism: Erpetoichthys calabaricus (assembly GCF_900747795.2). Classification (NCBI taxonomy): domain Eukaryota; kingdom Metazoa; phylum Chordata; class Cladistia; order Polypteriformes; family Polypteridae; genus Erpetoichthys; species Erpetoichthys calabaricus. The sequence goes on along the minus strand of NC_041408.2, from coordinate 6,966,817 downwards.
TGTCTATTTCTGTCCATGTCCAAGTTTTTATAGTTTGTATATTTGCTGCCCAGTAATAAAATTGATAGTTGGGTAGAGCCATGCCACCTTTCACCTTAGTTCTTTGTAGGGTAAGTGGATTTTTTGAATTCCAAATAAATGAGGTTATGGTTGAGTCTAATTTCTGAAAAAAATGATCTATTGATGTATATTGGAATGTTTTGAAATAAAAAGAGAAGCTTAGGAAGGATATTCATCTGAACAACTAGGGGGCTCTGCCCCCTGCTCACTTTGCTTGCCAACCCCCGGGTTTGCTTAAACAAATGTACAATTTAAAGATATTGTTATTTTCATTTCATTCATTTTTAATTTCTTCCTATTTGCCAGTAATAAAGATGTAGTGAATGAGTTATTCCCCCTCCCACCCCCGGGTGTGCTAAGCTCAAGCCATTTTGCGTCTCTGCCTCTGTTCACAAAACTCAAAGGGTGATGTAGTCATATGAAAAAGTTTGGGACCCCCTCTCATCCTGCATAATAATGGACACTCCTTTCAACAATAAAGATAACAGTGGTATGTCTTTCATTTCCTAGAAACATCAGAGTACTGCGGTGTTTTCCGAGCAAAGATTTTTAGTGACGCAGTATTTAGTTGTATGAAATGAAATCAAATGTGACAAACTGGCTGTGGGTCCCCTTGTCATTGTGCTGATTTGAATGCCTGTCACTGCTCAATGCTGATTGGTTGATGAGCTTGTTAAGCCTTGAACTTCATAGAGAGGTGTGTCCATCATGAGATATAAAGGTATTTAAGGTGGTCAATTGCAAGTTGGGCTTCCTTCCCTTTGACTCTCCTCTGAAGAGTGACAGACAGCATGGGATCCTCAAAGCAACTCTCCAAAGATCTGAAAACAAAGATTGTTGAGTCTCCTGGTTTAGGGGAAGGCTACAAAAAGCCATCTCAGAGGTTTAAACTGTCAGTTTCAACTGTAAGGAATGGAATCAGGAAATGGAAGGCCACAGGCACAGTTGCTGTTAAACCCAGCAGGTCTGGCAGGCCAAGAGAAATACAGGAGCGGCATATGAACAGGATTGTGAGAATGGTGACAGAAAACCCACAGATCACCTCCAAAGACCTGCAAGAACATCTTGCTGCAGATGGTGTATCTGCACATCGTTCTACAATTCAGTGCAATTTGCACAAAGAACATCTGTATGGCAGGGTGATGAGAAAGAAGCCCTTTCTGCACTCACGCCACAAACAGAGTCGCTTGTTGTATGCCAATGCTCATTTAGACAAGCCAGCTTCATTTTGGAACAAAGTGCTTTGGACCGATGAGACAAAAATTGAGTTATTTGGTCTGAACAAAAAGCGCTTTGCATGGCGGAAGAAGAACACCGCATTCCAAGATAAACACCTGCTACCTACTGTCAAATTTGGTGGTGGTTCCATCATGCTGTGGGGTGGGCTGTGTGGCTAGTTCAGGGACTGGGGCCCTTGTTAAAGTCGAGGGTCGGATGAATTCAACCCAACATCAACCAGTTCTTCAGTATAATGTTCAAGCATCAGTCACAAAGTTGAAGTTACGCAGGGGTTGGATATTCCAACAAGACAATGACCTAAAACACAGTTGGAAATCTACAAAGACATTCATGCAGAGGGAGAAGTACAATGTTCTGGAATGGCCGTCACAGTCCCCTGACTTGAATATCATCGACAATCTACGGGATGATTTGAAGCAGGCTGTCCATCAAATTGAACTGAACTGGAGAGATTTTGTATGAAGAATGGTCAACAACACCTCCATCCAGAATCAGACACTCATCAGAGGCTATAGGAGGACAGCGTCTAGAGGACAAAAGGAGGCTCAACTAAGTACTGATGTCATATCTCTGTTGGGGTGCCCACATTTATGCACCTGTCTAATTTTGTTATGATGCATATTGCATATTTTCTGTTAATCCAATAAACTTAATGTCACTGCTGAAATCCTACTGTTTCCATAAGGCATGTCAGATATTAAGTTGCTACTTTGAAAGCTCAGCCAATGAGAAACAAAAATCCAAAGAACTAAGAGGGGTTCCCAAACTTTTTCATATGACTGTATTCAGCCAGTTTTTAAGTGATAATTTTCTACGTAGGCCCCAATAGCCTCCATTATGATGCCCCATTACAGGTATGATATTTTTTAGAAAAAGTTGGACTTTAGAACATAATTTCGCCCGGCAAATGCATGTATAGCAAGTCTGTGAAGAAATAACTTTGTTATGAAGTGTATCTGTTAAGTAAGAAGCTCGGGGGTCTTCAGAGTAATAATACTTCGACTCCTACTCCCACTGTTACTGCTACTTCCAGGTGCCATCCGACCCCCTTGACACTAATTAAGTGGATTTGATGTCGGATCCATCTTACGCCTTACTCTACAAAGACAACGCGTTAGATTTGAATTATTTTGATTTTCATCGATTGCCCAGACTGCCAGTCAAAGTTCCTTTGCGACTTTCTACATCCAAGTGGCTTTGCTTGCAAATGATAAATAAGAGCAGAGGAAGACTGCCAAGTGAAAACTGAGAACAGTAATATCAGATTGCACAAGAGGTAAATTATCTACACGAGAAATCTCTTTTTTCTTTTTAACACTGACAGCAAGTTTAGGAAAATCCCTTCTACAGACAAGCGAAAAAGTAAATAAAATACAAGAAATATGAACTAACTGTTTTCAAAGCCAGCAAGTTGCAAAAGCCTGAAGAATAAATAAACATAGCTACTTTGAAAGTTTTGCAATGCTTTCACATAATACCTGCACATTTTCGCTCCAACGAAGAAATCAAGAAAGACTTTCACATGTGGGGGCGGCCCATTAGCACACAGGTTTGAACCCTGGCCCCGTCGCCATCTGCGTGGAGCTTGAACTTTCCCCCACACTTGGTAATTTAGTTTTCATCTCACACCTCATGCGTGTTAAAGCGCGTAACGTTTAATTGGCCCCATATGGTCGAGGGTGTCAGTACGTCCCGCGTGGACAGCCATATTGACGAAGCCTTGCACTTGACATTGCCTTTGAACCTTCACTGGCCTGGAAAATATTTGAACGGTTCACATTGTGGAGGATAGGGGCTGCTGTCAGGCCATGTCCAAACTTAAAAACCACAATGAGAGCCAAAGACATACAAAGAGAAGCATGTTTATTATAAAAGAAGAAAAATAAAAATAAAGTGCAATGTGTTAAAATCAAGTCAGCGTTCCTCCCTGGGTTTGTGTTTTAATTGCTTAATTGTGTCATCTCTGTGCTATTTTCATTATTGTAAATTGTTTTCTATCCATTTTTTAATATTGTTGCGTATTTCTACCATTTTTTTATGTCAGTTATATTTTATTTAATTTCCAATTGTGTGTCATGCTCCTTTAATTTTGTAGGTGGATCCCCAAGAGGTGGGGCCACCCATCCATCATATTAAGGGACCGCCCCCAACCCCATAAAAGGAAACGGGGAATTGAACTCCAGGCAGTTCATTTCAAATGCCTTCTGGTGTTTTATTATTTTTTAGTTTTAGTTTTTGACTTCTTCTTGTGGCTCAGAATTAAGGATGTTCTTTTCGATTGGGTTTTTGAGGATTTAGTTTAGAGCATAAGAAATCTGACAAACTGGAGGTGACCATTCAGTCCACCAAGCTCATTTATTTAGCTGATTTCTAAACTGTCCCAATATCTCATCTAGATTCTTCTTACAGGGCCGCACAATTTCTGTTTCAGCTCATTTCAAGTGTTATAGCAAAGAGTCTAAATAGTTGTGCCAATATTGCTTTAGGTTTTTTTAGCTTTTTATTAATTTTATTAAACTTGCAAAAATGTCTAAAATCCTGTTTTTGCTTCATAATTCTGGTGTATTCTACAGGATGCACTGCATTTAGCTTATCTATTGTCACATCTCAGCAAAATGCAAAATGTCTGTTTTGCTCATTTTTGATTGGTTAATTTACGAGGTGCGATCCAAAAGTTCCCAGAATGCATTTATTCTACAGCCAGAAGGGTTTGGTTATATCAATTGCCACTAGATAGCAGTTCAAGTTGTCCTTGAGAGGTGTTATCAGGCGTTATAACGTCAGTGCAGTTGTTTTTCAAGTCGCAGTTCTTGTTTAAACTTGGGTTGTCTGTGAAGGGTTGTTTGTGAAAATGAGTGATTTGAAAGAGCAAAGAGTGTGTGTTAAATTCTGTTTTAAACTGGGAAAAACAGCAAAAAAAAGCCATGAAATGTTGCAACAAGCTTTTGGTGATGATGCAATGGGTTTATGGGTATGACCCTGAAACAAAACAGCAGTCATCCCAATGGAAATCTCCATCACCCCCAAGACCCAAAAAAAGCTCGACAAGTTCACAGCAGCACCAAGTCAATGCTCATTTGCTTCTTTGATGTGAAGGGTGTCATCCACAAGGACAGACTGTGAATGGAGCATTCTACAGGGATGTTCTAAGGCGTTTGCGAAATCGAATTCACCGAACACGTCCTCAGATGTGGGCTGACAAGTCATTTCTTTTGCATCACGACAATGCACCAGCTCACACATCTCTGATTGTGCGCACATTTTTGGCTTCTACAAAGTTTGCTGCCATTCCCCACCCTCTGTACTCTCCTGATTTAGCGTTGTCTGATTTTTTTTTTTTATTTCCTAAAATGAAGATGAGGCTCAAAGGACGCAGATTTGAGACGTGGAGGAGATCCAAGCGGTAACAACCGACATCTTGAACACACTGACAAAAAACGACTTCCAGAGGTGCTTCGAAAGGTTGAAATCTCACTGGGATTGGTGTATCAACTCACCGGGTGACTATTTTGATGGAACTGTTCATCATTAATTGTTATTTGGTGTGTATTTTTTTAAATAAATGCATTCCGGGAACCTCACACCTCGTATGTACTTAATGTTCATTCTTTATTTTTTGCTTTGTCTGTCTTTCTATGTAGCGTGTGTTATGTCCCATGTGTTTTGTGGGTGGTTCCCACAAGAGGCTGGGCCTCCTGCCAATCACTTCTAAGAACTGCCCTCCACCCTATAAATTGGAAAGCCTCCCGCACTTCCTGGTGGTTCATTTTGAATGTGCTGGGCAGTAGAGTGCTGACCTGTGTTTTGCTTTGCTTTGTGCTCTATTTTTGGGATTCTGTGGATTGCCTTTGCATTCTCTGGTATTTCCTTTTGCTCTCTAAGGAGCTTCTTCTACTACCGAGCATTTTTGTTAAAATAAATGTTTTATATTATAAAGATTCTTCTAGACCCTATTTATTTCTAGTAAGGGTTTGGATGGTAAACTCTCCAGAGGGCAAATTTATTTATGAGACTAATGTGCTTTTGGGGACCCGTAGTTCACCACTATCTATCTATCTATCTATCTATCTATCTATCTATCTATCTATCTATCTATCTATCTATCTATCTATCTATCTATCTATCTATCTATCTATCTATCTATCTATCTATCTATCTATCTATCTATCTAATCCTGCCAACTACGCTATCTATCTATCTATCTATCTATCTATCTATCTATCTATCTATCTATCTATCTATCTATCTATCTATCTATCTATCTATCTATCTATCTATCTATCTATCTATCTATCTATCTATCTATCTAATCCTGCCAACTACGCTATCTATCTATCTATCTATCTATCTATCTATCTATCTATCTATCTATCTATCTATCTATCTATCTATCTATCTATCTATCTATCTATCTATCTATCTATCTATCTATCTAATCCTGCCAACTAAGCTATCTATCTATCTATCTATCTATCTATCTATCTATCTATCTATCTATCTATCTATCTATCTATCTATCTATCTATCTATCTATCTATCTATCTATCTATCTATCTATCTATCTATCTATCTAATCCTGCCAACTATGCTATCTATCTATCTATCTATCTATCTATCTATCTATCTATCTATCTATCTATCTATCTATCTATCTATCTATCTATCTATCTATCTATCTATCTATCTATCTATCTATCTATCTATCTATCTATCTAATCCTGCCAACTAAGCTATCTATCTATCTATCTATCTATCTATCTATCTATCTATCTATCTATCTATCTATCTATCTATCTATCTATCTATCTATCTATCTATCTATCTATCTATCTATCTATCTATCTAATCCTGCCAACTACGCTATCTATCTATCTATCTATCTATCTATCTATCTATCTATCTATCTATCTATCTATCTATCTATCTATCTATCTATCTATCTATCTATCTATCTATCTATCTATCTATCTATCTATCTATCTATCATTTTTACTCGTGTACCACGCGCCCTCGTGTAAGACGTGCACCCTCATTTTTACAAAGAAAATCGTCAAAACCGTTTTGCCCCGTGTACGATGCGCATTGTGATTGTATAGGAAGCGTTTAGGGCACGTTTTCCGCAAAATGCCCTTCTGTTTTTGTTGCATAACGAAAGTTTTTCTTTCTTCCATTGCGCGCGCGTGCAAGAGAGAGAGAGAGCGAGAGAGAGAGCGTGAGCAAGAGAGAAAGTGCGAGCGAACGAGCCCAAGCAGAAGAAGTAAACATTACAGAAAAAAATATCCTCGTGTATGACGCGCACCTGATTTTCTAATGCTAATTTTTGGGAACAAATGTGCGCGTGGTACACGCGTAAATACGGTATTATAGTGAAATAAATAAATCAAGAGATTATGAAGAGTTGTGGAACCCAATGGTGATTCACATATAGCTGAAATAAATTCCAAAAGAAAACACTCAGCAAATGCAGTGACGTCTTCTTCAAATGTAAGTATGTCATTGACTGGCCCTAAGATGGCGGTGGAGCCAGTTTCTGGTCTGCTGGGAGGATGAGGAGGGTTCAGGTCAGTAAAATTCAGGACCTGATGTCATTGATATTGAGACTGTCAATGATCCATTCTGCAAAGGCAGGAAGAGAAAAGGCATGAAGTGACAGCGCCACCCTGTGGTTTTGAGTGTAATTGCTACTTTATGAGCCCTGAAGTTGTCTCTCAAGGACATGTGATATATATATATATATATATTCTATATATATATATATATATATATATATATATATATATATATATATATTATATATATATCCATCCATCCATCCATTGTCCAACCCGCTGAATCCGAACACAGGGTCACGGGGGTCTGCTGGAGCCAATCCCAGCCAACACAGGGCACAAGGCAGGAAACAATCCTGGGCAGGGTGCCAACCCACCGCAAGACACACACAAACACACACACACACCAAGCACACACTAGTGGCCAATTTAGAATCGCCAATCCACCTAACCTGCATGTCTTTGGACTGTGGGAGGAAACCGGAGCGCCCGGAGGAAACCCACGCAGACACGGGGAGAACATGCAAACTCCACGCAGGGAGGACCCGGGAAGCGAACCCAGGTCCCCAGATCTCTCAACTGCGAGGCAGCAGCGCTACCCACTGCGCCACCGTGCCGCCCATATATATATATATATATATATATATATATATATATATATATATATATATATACATATATATATATATATATATATATATTCTATATATATATATATATATATATATATATATATATTCTATATATATATATATATATATATATATATATATATATACATATATATCGTGATAAGGATCAGGCAGACATCATAAAGGTTTGGGGCAGCCACGTGTATATTGATCCACGGCTGTAAAACAGGTTTAAAGATGAACAGAGATGTTCACTGATCTGAATCCAAAACAGAACTGATTGTATGGAGGCAAGATGGCGACTTTAAAGGCCAGTACAGGAAGTGACATCATCATTGGGGCCAGAAGTGATGTCATCAGGACCGGAAGTGACATCGTCATCACTGGCCCCAGAACTGGAAGTGACGTCATCATTGGGCTGGAAAAACTGGATGTGATGTCATCGGGACTGGAAGTGCCGTCTTCAGAGGTGCCGGAGCCTGGTGGGATTTCCCTAGAATGGTCTGCAAGGAACCAAGAGAGACAATCAGCGCACCCCGCCACCCCCTGGTCTGTTGTGGAATTACAATTACTCAGGCCCTTTAGCTGCCTCCTACTCACACATGTGTGACAAGATATATATATTCATACAGGGGTGGGCAAAAGTAGGTTTACAGTTGTTTGTATGGAAAAAGATATGCAGGCTATGCTTATTACAGTAGCTTTATTCATTATTAACTCAAAAGAATGTAACAATACACTTAGGGTTCTATCCCATAAATGCTCAAATTGCCATAAAAAGTAGTAAAACTACTTTTGGCCCCCCCCTGTATACTTAACGGATTTATATCGGGTTGTTTTCTATAATCTGCTTGAACTTTCCGGTTGAATATGCGACTTCTCTCATCGCTCTAAGTACCAGAGTTCACTTGCGGTTCTGATGTATTTATGCAAATCCAACAGAGTGGCTGTGGGCCGAGAGCAGGGGGGTGGGGCCTTCCTCATTCACTCGCCAGCCTCTGTTTGAGTTGGTCTACCTGTCGCCACTTGTTGGAGTGCACCTCGCCTCCGCTTAGCTAGTGATACCTGTTTGTTCAGCAGACAGTATCATCTGCAGATTTTTAAGGAGTAACGTTTGACGTTTTTGATAGGGAGATCAGAGCTCTGTGTGTTTTAGAGGGTAGCTGCTGATTGGCAGAGATATCACGGCCATGTGCTTTTCTCCACACACGGGGGACGCTCTCCCGTCAGAGCTGAACACGATCAGATACAGTGCCAATGTCTATTGATTTATAAAGTTTATCCTGTTTCATTACTATGTGGGCACAGCCACGGGGTACAGCTAGTATATATTGTGAGACTTTCCCAGACACCACCAGTCGGAGACCACATCTTTATAAAAGCACACGTTTATTTAATCACTAATGAACACAAATCCACACAGCACACAATGCATAAAGCAATAATCACCCCAAAATCAAGTCTTTCTCAGTCCTTGGCCGCCTTTCCTCTCCTCCTGGGAGCTTCGTCCTACTCCCACTCTCGACTCTGGCTCCCAGCTCAGCTCAGTGTACTTGTTTCCCAGAGTCCTTTATATAGTCCATGACACGGAAGTGTTTCTCCCTTCTGTCCATGTGATCATGAACACTTCCGGGTCGGATAAAAAGCTCCTTTTTTCAACCCGGAAGCACGTCGTTTCCTCTTGTCATGTGATCATGACGCACCACCAGGTTATAGGGCAAGTAAGAGTCCGGCAGCCTCCCCACAGCGACTCCTGGTGGTCCCCATGGTATCCAGCAGGGCTGTGCATATAAACTACAAAGTCCATGAGGCCCTGCTGGAATTCGGGGAACGTCCACACTGTTGGGAGAGCTCCGTCTGGGGGTGAGGGCCGAAATATTTAGCCGGCCATACACCACAATATATATATATATATATATATATATATATATATATATATATATATATATATATATATGTGCATGGATGTATATATATCATTTGTGCTAGGAAGATAAAAACAACTTATAAAGGGTTGGTTTACTTTCATGATCCCAGTATATTGTTAGATGCAAATAAACAAAAGAGCACTATATTTTAGGGTCCAAGACGAGACTAAGATGAGGTTGTGCAGGAGGAGGTTATATGGGATCCAGGCAAGAAGAGAGTCAGAGGGGGTATGGGTGTCAGTCATCCATATTGCAGAGGGAGGAGAATAAAAGGCATTAAGACATTAATGGTGCCAACCACTAGTCAGGTGGAGAATTACCACCATCAGAGCCCTTCAGCTGTCCCCGAAGCACACGCGTGTGACAACTACTAACCACACACTTCCCAAATCAAAATTTACAACTCATGAACAAAATCAACAATCTCACAGTCTTTTGATAGCCCGTTCAGCCAACAAAAAGTCCCAGTCAACTAAAGAGAAGAATCCAATACCCGAGACTGACTTCAGTGCCATCTCTCATCTGCTTGGGAATAACGCAGGCAGAAACAAAAGAGCAAGAAAAGATAAGGTCTAAATAACTAGATCACAGTCACAATGGGGTACTGATTTGCCCCTACTTCCAAGAGCACCTAACTTTATTAATGTGGCGACTACACACTTCCGACACAAAATCCAGCAGTGGGAAAAAAAAATCTCCACGAGCCAAATTTGCCTCAGTGGTTCACCATGAGACCTCTGGACCCTTCCACGGTGTCTCAAAACCGCTTCTTGTCCTTTTTTTCCTTGGCAAAATTTGTGTCACTCTGAGATTTTCTGAGCCAGTTAGTAACGTTTTATTTCCAGTTGATGCCGGACGTCAGGTCATTCCAAGGGTTCACGTTTCTGCCACTGTGACAACGAGACATCGATGACAGCGAGACAGAAGGTGTGAAGGTTGGCCGGATGGCTCCTTTAACTACACTGCGTGTCTCGGAGGTCCTTGAACCTGCAGCTCTAGGGCAGCAAGTCAAGCTGTTCACCATGCCCTCTGCTCAGTTTGAATAGAAGCGAAGACAAATCACTTGACCTTTAGGGTTTTTTTTCTCATTTCTGTACTTTATGCCCCATGGTGGCTGTGGGGCATCTGTTGGCGAAGAGAGATTCACAGATCTTGACTTTGCTGATGATGCTGTGATCTTCGCGGAGTCAATGGAGGCTCTGATCGGGGGTCTCGAGAGACTGAGTAAGGGGTCTGAGTGTCTGGGCTTGTGAGTGTCCTGATAAAAACCAAAGAGCCAGGCCTTTAATGAGCTGAGCGCACGGCCAACATCAGTGTGTCTGTCTGCAGAGAGAGTGTCGACCTCGTCATCGAGAGGTTTACTTACCTTGGCAGTGACATTCATGACTCTGGTGACTCTTCCTATGAAGTCAGTAGGCGGATTGGGAGGGCATTGGGGGGTCATGAGGTGTGTGGCGCTCCCAATATCTCAGCAAAAGGACAAAGGTCCAAGTCTTTAGAGTCCTGGTGTTTCTTGTTTGTGAGACATGGACGCTATCCAATGACCTGAGATAAAGACATGACTCCTTCATGTGTGTCTCTTCAGAAAATTCTTGGGTCCTGCTGGTTTGACTTTGTGTTGCTCACGGAGTCCCCAATGAGGCACATGACCTGCATTGTGAGGGAGCGTCAGTTACGGCATTATGGCCGTGTGGCACGCTTACCCGATGGTGATCCGGCTCACAGGACCCTAATTGTTGTGGACCTCGGCAGTGACATTCATGTCTCTGGTGACTCTTCTTATGAAGTCAGTAAACGAGAGCATGGGGGGGCCATGGGGTCACTAGAAAGGGGTGTGTGTCGCTCCTCTGCAAAATGATGAAGTTCCAAGTCTTTAGAATCCTGGTGCTTCTTGTTTGTGAGACATGGATGCTATCCAATGACCTGAGATCAAGACTGGACTCCTTCATGTGTGTCTCTTCAGAGAATTCTTGGGTCCCGCTGGTTTGACTTTGTGTTGCTCATGGAGTCCCGAATGAGGCATATGATGTGAATTGTGAGGGACCGTCAGTTACGGCACTACGGCCGTGTGGCACGCTTACCCAAAAGTGATCCGGCTCACAGGATCCTCCAGAGTGGCTGGACCAGGCCAAGAGGATGCCCACGTTACACCTGGCTGCGACAGATAGAGGGTGGGACTAGACCGCGTGTCTGCCTGGGCGAGTTGCCAGCCGGGATCCCGAGCTGTTTTGTCATGTGGTTTGCCAATGTGTGCTCCCCTACCTAACCTGACCCTCACCACACAACACCCTAACCCACAACTGATTTTAATGATGTGGAATGGAGCTGTCACTATAAGTAGAGTCAACCTCAGAGTAGCAGTTAATAATAATAATACATTTATATAGCGCCTTTCCAATGCTCACTTGTCAGACAGGAATGCCTGGCATTGTAACGGCACTACGGCCATGTGGCACTATTCCCCGAGGGTGATCCGGCTCATTGTTGAGGACCCGAGTGGCTGGACCAGGCCAAAGGGTCACCCACATAACACATGGTTGTGGCAGATAGAGGGTCATTTCTGGAAGGTGTGACTGGACCGCGTGTCTGCCTGGGGGGTTGCCATCCGGGATCGTCGTGTAGTGGGTGTGGCAGCGCTCTCTACCAGTGCAGGCTCCCCAACTTGACTTGACTTGTACTTTATAATTTGTTTGAATTCTGCTCTACCACTCGCACTCGCGCTGTAGCCATACTCTAAAGTTGTGAGGAGCGCTATATATGAACTAAACGTGCTAAGTTCAAAAATCAGCCGCCGCAGGCCCTTTCCATCTGGAGGAGAGGTGTAAAGTAACATTCTTTTATTTATTTATTTATTTTCTTACTTTGTACAAGGCACAGTAAAACATCCTTAGGCAGTTGGAAGTGCAAATAATAAAAGAAGAAGAAGAAGAAAGTCAGCTTTCAAGTGCTGCAAAAGTGGAACACTTTCATTTGATCCTTCCACCAGGAAATGAGACTTTAAAAAGTACATGTGGATTAAAGACGTGACAATTATCATAAAAGAAATATTTGGATAAGAAAGAATTATTTTATTTCCCGAAATCAGGAAATGAGAGAATCTCTGTGTACTTGTTTGTAGTCGATCAATCTGCAGCATGTCATAATACCCCGAGTGATCGTCAGAAGCGTTTCATGTCTGCCTCTCTTGCATGAGAATCGCCGAGGATAAGGGGGGTGTTTGGGGGGCGGTGGTTGGCGGCCTTTAAGATGCTAAAAGCAAATCCACCACCTGCAAATTTAATCTTACTGCGTAATCAGTAAACTTTTGACAACGTGGCTCAGTAAAGTTTTTGAGTCCTTCAGGCCGTAGTTATGAAAGAAAAAAGAGAAAAAAAAAATAATACAGTCTTGCACGAAAAGACAAAAGAGACTGGTGGCGGTGACAGTGAGCGAGTGAAGGTGGCATTTTGAAATTTTCCAAATTAAAGAACACCTTAGAAGAGGATTGTCTCGTGACGCTTTCATTTGTCAAGCTCAGAATGCCTTCCAGACGGCTTTTTAGCTGTGATCCTGATCGAGAAGAAAGGGTCCTTTTGTGATGAGAAGGTCAGATAACCTGCTGCAGAGCCAGCGAGAGGCATTAACCTCATGACAGGAGGCTTAGCACTGCTTGTTACCTCAGCGCTGTTCAATTAAGGTAAAAGCTGTCATAGCGCATTAAGGCCAGAAGACATCATTTGCAGGTTCAGTGAAACACAACACAAGTCTGAAAGTTGGGAAGACTTGGGCTTTTCACTTTTTCAAGATGACTTTTATCCTCCAGTTTAAAAACAACAAAACACAAAACTACTGAAGGATAGGAGAAAAGTAAAAGGGGAATCTCGTGATAGGTGGTCCTGCTGCCATTCTATACAGGAAGGACAGATTAGAGACTTGCATGCTATGCAAGACACAAAAGAACACGTCTGCTCTCTTTTAGCTGCTTCCCCTTTCCTCTGTCATGCTGGCCTAATGCAATGAAACATAATTACACACACACACACACACACACACACACACCTATATAAAAACATCTGAATATATATTATGAGTGCCAAGCTGGATGGACCAACATCTCAACCAGGATGGGAGTTGGCTCCTTGCTAGTAAGGGAGGCCGTGATAGAAAGACAGTCTTGCATGAAAAGACAAAAGAGACTGGTGGCAGTAACAATATAAGAGAACCTGGCATTTTGAAATTTTACCAATTATCCAGATGGAAGCCAGTTCCCTGCAGTGGAAGGACAGGGATGGACCAGGATGGGTGCGGATGACTTTCCCAGAAAGGAGGTCCGCATCCCAGGGGCACACAGTGGCAGCATCACACTGGTGGAGCACCCATATGGATACTCGTAGGGAACTGCAGCCCCATGGAGTAACCCTGTCAGGGTTCTTGGATCTATCTATCTATCTATCTATCTATCTATCTATCTATCTATCTATCTATCTATCTATCTATCTATCTATCTATCTATCTATCTATCTATCTATCTATCTATCTATCAAAATGTGAAATTTAAATCAGGTCAAGTCAAGTTTGTCCAATAGGTTGACACAAATTCTAGCAGCCAATATAGCGGGGCCCTCAAGTGCATACTGAAGAAGGTCTGCGCCAGGCTGTTGGCTGAGGATGAGAGATTTGGCACTTTTATTTAACAACTTAATTTAGTACATATGTAACCTCAAAGCTCAAAATAGTACTGGGTGAGAAGCACTAAAGGCAAGCTGGAAATAACGCAGCACTTGGAATTCTTTTCTCAACCACTCTTTGGAACATTCTGTGAGTAAAGTCAGGAGTTGCAGCAATTCAAAAAGGCCAAGTATGGCCGAGTAACCACTGGTAGAAGTGGGGAAATGGCACGAGTTACTTTCTGTTGCTGAACATAAATGTAATACTGACAGTTATATGCTTGGAAAGAGGTGAAAAAAGCAGTGCATTATGGGAAATTTACATCACAGCTGGGTGTCTACTGTTGAGTACTATACTGCACAATACAGGGTGCAAGGCAGGAAACAAACATAGATAGGATATCAGCCTACCACTAGAACACATTCATACACATGGAACCAAATTAAAATTGTGACACACACCATACTATACTATACTACACTATACTATTCAATTCTATACTATACTATACTATACTATACTATACTATACTATACTATACTATACTATACTATACTATACTATACTATACTATACTATACTACACTACACTATAAAGTGCAAGGTAGGAACCATATATTATACTATACTATATACTGTACTGTACTATACTCTATTATATAGGGTGAAAGGCAGGAACCAACCATAGAAAAGATTCGTTCATACACACAGAACCAAATTACAACTCTGTGGTATATTCCACACTATACTATACTATACTATACTATACTATACTATACTAATCTATACTATACTATACTATACTATACTATACTATACTATACTATACTATACTATATAGGGTGCAAGGCAGGAACCAATCCTAGATGGAATATCAGCCCACCACAAGAACACATTCATACACAAGGAACGTAATTAAAATTGTCATACATACCACACAACACTATACTATTGTAATGTACTATACTCTAGTATATAGGGTGCAAGACAGGAACCAACCGTAGAAGAGATGTCAGCCTACCACAAGAACACATTCATGCACACAGAACCAAATTAAAATTGTGACATACTCCACACTATACTATACTACACTATACTATTCAATTCTAAACTATACTATAAAAGACCATACCATACTCTAGCATACAGGGTGCAAGCACAAACCCACCCTAGATGTGATGTCAGCTTACCACTGGGTGACACTGAATGATCCGCTTTACAGTGTTAAGCCCAACACTCGGGACAGAATAATGCTGCCACCTAGTGGATGAAATGACATCAGCATTCATGAGTTGGGCAGGTCGTTTGAACAAAACATAAATGAGAAGCAAACTGCAACTGAACCATTAGAAGAATCAAGTGACAGTGACGACAACATGAATCGTCTTCAGATGTTGACACAGATAGTGTGACTGATGCATACGGCTCTGTACGACTAAACTGCCATGATATTCCTAAGTGAATCTCGTTACATGAAGGTTCAGCGTGGTGTAAGAAGGTCCGTGGCAAAACGTCAAAATGATTGCGATCAAGCACATTGGTCTTCATTGGTTGTGTCATAAAAAACAAATATGGTGCCATTCAAGATGGTACATTCATTAAAACATAAAATAAAATGAGCGTAATGTATATAATTCTTGATGTTGAAAAATTCTAACTAGATGCGTCCTTATTGAAAATCCATCCAGGAGAGGCTACAAAAAATTGAAGACTGCTAGTCATATCAGATTTTCTTTAATTAATAATAATTCCTTATTTAATTTATAATAATAATTCTTTAATTAATTCATTATATTTCTTTAATTAATAAAGGAATGTGATCAAGAGAATAATTTCCAAGGAAAGCCAGTTTGAGCCTCACAAGGATACTGAAGAAAGGCATAGGAGGAGCGCTGATAGTCGCCTTCAAACATGGGAAGTGTTCACAAGAATACAAATAATGCTTTCATAGCTTCAAACGGGGGTCTGCTTACTATTTAGTCAAAAATCAGACAGGAGGTGAGCAACCAAAAGAGTCTGATTTGTAGGTTTTATGGGAATGCAATCAAAAGACGAAATGCTGGGAAAGACAGGCGAAGATACCGAAGGAAAGCATCACAGGAACTGTAGGGGTACACATAAGGCAAGAGATATTAAATATCACATATTTTAGAATGGAACTCTGTTACCTGGCTTTGACTGGTAATGTGCCCGGTGGGTATGAAACTAACACTTCATCCTCTTCTTCTCACTTAATTTTTATCCATATGCATTCATTATAGCAGGTGTAAAATGTGGCAGCTACAAAACAAAATGCCGTGAAAATAAAGCTTATCTCATCCACAGTCGGCAAAGTGCAGGAAGCAGCAGCCCCGGATGGTGCGTCAGTCCCTCATATGGAGAAATGAAACACAAGGGCCTTGGGAGGAGCATGCTGGGAATTGAACCCAGGACTCTGTGAGCAGCTGGGAGGCAGCAGATGTGACCAGACCACCACTGCAGCCTCGCTTCAAGGAGCACACTGTCCTCGTTACACTCCACCTACGATATATAACTGTGACTTTTAACAGACCGTACTCCTCGATTTTCCATATTCCAATTTCTCCACAATACTATATGGACGAAGCTTTGCTTTTGAATAAAAAAGGGACCTCTTTGTAATTATTTTCTGTTTGAAAACAGCTCTTGTTGGAAGTTAATTGCTTATTAAAAATGATCTCACATTCTGCGATCAAACGACCTATAAAAAATGAGAGAGACGAGTTCCTCTGCAAATGCAATTGAAAACTTTCTTAAGTGGGTTCG
This sequence comes from Erpetoichthys calabaricus, assembly GCF_900747795.2. NCBI lineage: Eukaryota > Metazoa > Chordata > Cladistia > Polypteriformes > Polypteridae > Erpetoichthys > Erpetoichthys calabaricus. The sequence continues at coordinate 6,949,978 of NC_041408.2, read as the reverse complement.
AGTTATTTTTGTCCATGTGCTAATGACATGATTTGAGGGACAGGCCGTATAATTTTCCAAATAGCTTCAATCTGGCCTGAAGCCTTTCTAGTTGGTGAACTTGAGGTGGTTAGTCATTAATTTTAGGATGATATTATGAGACGCCAGAAAGATACTCAAGTGATTGGAAGGCTCTTCTAAAATTACTGGGGAAAAAAAAAAAAGAAAAAAAATCATTAATATTTGAAGTTTTGTGTCAAAACAAAAAAACTTAAAAAAAACCCCAAAAACTTAAAACTTTGGATTAGCAGGGAGGAAGTGAGGACAGCGATGAAGAGGATGAAGAATGGAAAGTCCGTTGGTCCAGATGACATACCTGTGGAATCATGGATATGATTAGGAGAGATGGCAGTGGAGTTTTTAACCAGATTGTTTAAAGGAATCTTGGAAAGTGAGAGGATGCCTGAGGAGAGGAGAAGAAGTGTACTGGTGGGCCGATATTTAAAAATAAGGGAGATGAGCAGGACTGCAGTAACTACAGGAGGATAAAATTGATGAGCCACAGCATGAAGTTATGGGAAAGAGTAGTGGAAGCTCGGTTAAGAAGTGAGGTGATGATTAGTGAGCAGCAGGATGGTTTCATGCCAGGAAAGAGCACCACAGATGTGATGTTTGCTCTGAGGATGTTGATGGAGAAGTTTAGAGAAGATCGGAAGGAGTTGCATTGCATTTTTGTGGACCTGCAGAAAGCAAATGACAGGATGCCTCGAGAGGAGCTATGGTATTGTATGAGGAAGTCGGGAGTGGCAGAGAAGTACATAAGAGTGGTACAGGATATGTACAAGGGAAGTGTGACAGTGGTGAGGTCTGCAATCGGAGTGACGGAGGTGGGTTTACATCAGGGATCGGCTCTGAGCCCTTTCTTATTTGCGATGGTGATGGACAGGATGACAGACGAGATTAGACAGGAGTCCCCGTGGACTGTGATGTTTGCTGATGACATTATGATCTGTAGCGATAGTAGGGAGCAGGTTGAGGAGACCCTGGAGAGGTGGAGATAAGAGAGGAGAGGAGAGGAATGAAGGTCAGTAGGACCACCAGGACAGAATACATGTGTGTGAATGAGAGGAAGGTCAGTGGAATGGTGAGGATGCAGGGAGGAGAGTTGGTGAAGGTGGATGAGTTTAAATACTTGGGATCAACAGTACAGAGTAATGGGGATTGTGGAAGAGAAGTGAAGAAGAGAGTGCAGGCAGGGTGGAGTGGGCGGAGAAGAGTGTCAGGAGTGATCTGTGACAGACGGGTATCAGCAAGAGTGAAAGGGGAGGTCTACAGGACGGCAGTGAGACCAGCTATGTTATATGGGCTGGAAACGGTGGCACAGGAGACAGAGCTGGAGGTGGCAGAGTTAAAGATGCTAAGATTTTCATCGGGTGTGACGAGGATGGACAGGATTAGAAATGAGGACATTAGATGGTCAGCTTAGGTGGGACGGTTTGGGAGACAAAGTCAGAGAGGCGAGATTGTGTTGGTTTGGACATGTGCAGAGGAGAGATGCTGAGTATAATGAGAGGAGGGTGCTAAGGATAGAGCTGCCAGGCAAGAGGAGAAGAGGAAGGCCTAAGTGGAGGTTTATGGATGTGCTGAGAACATGCAGATGGTGGGGGTGACAGAGCAAGAGGACGAGGACAGGTAGATATGGAGGAAGATGATCCACTGTGGCAACCCCTAATGGGAGAAGCCGAAAGAAGAAGTAGAATTGAGAGTTCACAGCGACAGCTTCCAAATGCAAATTCTGCACATGGAATGAACTGCAGAGCTTCTACCTGCTTAATAGTCAATGAAATAATGAGGGACATGCTGACACCTGGCTATGGAACAGCTTCTCAGTCAAATGGAAGAGCTGGAACAAGATGATCCGCTCTGGTGACCCATAACAGGAGCGGCCTAAAGAAGAAGAAGTGTGTCAAAACAACAGTAAAGGCTTTCTTCACAGCCCAATCTGGGGCCTCCTTCATAAAGCTTGCGTATGTACAAAACAAGGCTTGGGATGAGCGTACGTAACTTTCCACGCAAGCTTCAGGATTTATAAAAGAAAGCTTGATTGGGGGGGGGGATATGGGGATATTTACCACAACTCTGACCTTTGCGTACGCAACATTTTGGAGAAACTGAGAAATGGCGACACCCCTGGATCAAGCAGGGAAATACAACCAAACCCTCTATATGACACATCATGGTGCTCTGCCGTTAGTCCAGTTGAAGCTAGTTGTCGAATGGACATGGACTTCCCGCTGTGGGATCGCACCATTCTCCAACAATGCGCCATACTGAGATTTCTTTGGGAGAGAGGGAGAGAAACCTGCTGAACCATCTTCGCCTGTCTCCATCATGCAGTCCAGATGTTGTCTTTGGATTGCTTGTTGGATTGAATGGCCGCTCAGTCCCATCTTCTTCAAAAGACCGCTCACAGGGGCTGCAACGAATTCCATGTATCCCACTGCTACAGAAGAAATGGAACGGGCCCTCCAGCCATTGAGTTTCCAAATCTGAGCACTTGAATTTTTTTCTTGAACTCCTTCTTTTCTCGTTGTACTCCACAATACAAGACGGCTTGGCTGCTGTGGACCACAGAACCACGTCTGGCCGAAGAGCCGTAGCTACAATATCTGTCGGGGAGGCACACAAGTGCAGGTTCATCTTCTGATCCCGAGCAATGTGCTAAATGCTTGCCTCTTTTAACGCGACACAGAAATATTTGCGCACAGAGTAAAGAACATCAAAACGCCCCCTGACTACGAGGCACGTTGAGCACATGCCGCTTTCTAAAAGAGCAGCTGTTGTTCCAAGCTTTTGAGTATTGGGGGCTTCTCTTAATGAATGAATTCAAAGCCAGCTTTTCGGAAATTTGGTGGTCTCCGATCCTCAGTCTCACTCCAAAGGAGTACTTGTTAATAAAGGCCAGGAGCTTTTAAAACTTTTTTACGATTTCCTGCTGTGCCATACAAAGTGAGCAAACATCAATGAGGCAACATAAAAAATGGACTCGAGATCCTGAAGACAGCAGCAGGTCACCCGATGAAGGCCATCTTATTTTATTTTATTTTATTTATTGTTTTTGAAGGGAGAGAGAGAAAGGAAGTTCCTGGAGACTGCAGCACTACGTGACGGCTCAGATTTCATCTGTAAGGCCTCACAGTGGGTCTTCGGCAAAGATTAGCGTTGAGTCACTAAAAACTAAAACTAATAATCATAAAATCATAATTTGAGATCAATGCAGAATAACAAATTGAACAAATGAGCAAGGAAACTTCTAGTTATGATACGGTGGATTCAGAACATTTTGAGACCCCTTCACTTTCTGCACAATTTATCCTGGCTGCCCATATTGCAGATAGGTGCTTTAATTCTCCTTTTTGCAGTCCATGTGGCAATGGGAAAGCATTTCTAGAAACAAAAGTGGAAATGGAAAAGAGAGTGATGGTGTCAGTAAGGCAAAGATGAGGAACGAAATAAGAGAGGGCAGAGCAGATTCTTCTTCCTTAGGAGACGGAGCTCCTTTAATGTGTGTAGTGACACCCTTTACCTTCATCTTCTAAAACACTGTGATGGCCGATGTGATGTGCTGAGCTGGTCACACAACTTCAAGAGAGGCCCACTGATGCTGATCTGAAAGGCAGGCACAGTTATATATATATATATATGTATATTTTATTTTATTTTTTTGTTCTGCATTTCGCCATATACAATTTCTTGTATTAGGAATTTGTTAGTTTTCGCATACCCCTTGGGGTCAGAGCGCAGGGTCAGCCATTGTACAGCACCCCTCGAGCAATTGAAGGTTAAGGGTCTTGGGCCCAGCAGAGTAGGATCTCTTTTGGCAGTGATAGGAATTCCAACTGGTTTATAAATACATTTTTCTATTAGTTTTTTTAATGCTAGTTTATCATGTGTGAATTTTCATTAGATGCTACGGTTGTGTGGTATAAAGAAGCCTAAACCAAAGTATCAGTTACATCTGCTTTTAATAATTTGTCAACCAGCTGATGAAATGTGGCATGTGCACCACATAAGCCTAATGGAATCCCATTACAATGATCTGCACAGGATGTTTTTACAACTTCACTGGCCATTGATTCTTTCATACACTTTAAATATAAAAGAGGAAAAAATGTCCATTGCATTTTTTGTATGTCCTGAAAAAAGTATGTAATATCAGTAAGCAATATTTCACGTGTAGTGTCAAGTGAGAATTATTTTTTTTGCTAGCAAATAATTTGATACTATATCAGCAAGGAAACCTCTAGTTGTGATACGGTGGATTCAGAACATTTGGAGACCCCTTCACTTTCTGTACAATTTGTCAAGGCCACCCATATTGCAGATAGGTGCATCGTCTTTGCTTTAATTCTCCTTTTTGCAGTCCATGTGACAATGGGAAAGCATTTCTAGACACAAAAGTGGAAATGGAAAAGAGAGTGATGGTGTCAGTAAGGCAAAGATGAGGAACGAAATAAGAGAGGGCAGAGCAGATTCTTCTTCCTTAGGAGACGGAGCTCCTTTAATGTGTGTAGTGACACCCTTTACCTTCATCTTCTAAAACACTGTGATGGCCGGTGATGTGCTGGGCTGGTCACACAACTTCAAGAGAGGCCCACTGAAGCTGATTTGAAAGGCAGGCACAGTTAAGGGACACCCTTGGGACCTGCTGGAGGAAGCAGAAGAGGAGAGGATTAAGATCACTTTTTATGAACAATGCTGCACATCATCTCCATGGCACACCAGCACTAAGTTCTTTCAGACAATAAATTATTCAGCAAGCTTCTATCTATCTATCTATCTATCTATCTATCTATCTATCTATCTATCTATCTATCTATCTATCTATCTATCTATCTATCTATCTATCTATCTATCTATCTATCTATCTATCTATTGTGACACATGTACTACTTGGGGACAGCTCAAAGGCTCTGATTGTAGTAATTCAATGCCGATCCACAAGATGGCGGTGTATGCTGATGCCTTTTCTATCTATCTTGCCTACTACACTAAATTGAAATCTATCTATCTATCTATCTATCTATCTATCTATCTATCTATCTATCTATCTATCTATCTATCTATCTATCTATCTATCTATCCAGTTTATCCTGCCTACTACACTAAATTAAAATCTATCTATCTATCTATCTATCTATCTATCTATCTATCTATCTATCTATCTATCTATCTATCTATCTATCTATCTATCTATCTATCTATCTAAGAAAGAAGAAAAAACACTAATAAAATCCACAATGAAAAAAAAAATCCAAAAAACTTCAAAATAATAAATAATAATCTGGATGTCATTGCATATTCCTTATTTTACAAAGTCAATAAAATACATTTTCCATAGAGTACTGTGATTACGATTTGTTTATCTTCTCAGTGTTTCCTTTCATGTTTCGCTAATAAGTTTTGTATTTTTTGTTCTCTCTGACTTTTTTGTTTGACACTCTGTTGAGTAGAATGTTCTGAAGATCTCGTTGCAGCTCTGTGGTCTACCAACCAAGGATGGTCTCGGTAGTTCTTGTATATGAAAAACATAAATAATAAGACAGTAATAAAGGTCACATGTTAACACTGTCTGGCAAGCCAAGAAATTTTTGATTTATGACTATTACTGGAAAGAATAAACTGCATAAACAGAAGGAAAGCGTTTCTGACCTTTTGACCTGTTCCAGTGGCCTTCATGTTCTTTCTTAATATTTGAAATATTATGCAGCTGCAAAACCAAGAAAATGTTTGAAATTTGGAATCTGAAGCTCAGGCATGAAAAAGATGATCCTTACTGCTGTACTGTTACACTTTGATAAATATGATTACAGAAAACATCTGAAAGACATTATTGTTTTTTTCCCCTTTTCTTCCTAGGAAGACATGTATCATTGCTTATCTAGGAGGAATGTTAAGCGGTCCTCACACAAGGCGTCCACAGAATTTAGTCCTTTATGTTTTCTACTGATGGATGCATTTTTTCTTCTCCTCAGCAGTCAGTAATGGCTGATGCTGTGATGGACTTGTAATCCTGTTCGAAATCGGCTCCTGCCATGTGACCGGTGAGGTTGGAATAGGCTTTGGCTCCCAACAACAGCATGTTGGAAAAAGCAAGCATAGAAACGAAAGAAGGGAAGGATCGTAAAGATTAAATTCAAAGCAACAATGCATTTCCTAAATGTTAAACATATTGTATTTTCTTAGGATCAGCCTTACAACATACTGATATACTACTGTATAAGTCTTTTGAAAATTTTGTATATTTTTCAATATAACAAAATTAGAAACAAATAAATGAGAGTTACATGTGAACCCTGAGAATTCCATACAGATCCAATTCATTATTTATATAAGGGAGAAGGGCTTTGGTAGGAGAGGTAACCAAGACCCTGATGGCCACTTTGGTTGAACTCCAGTGAACCTATGTGAAGATATGAGAAACTTCCAGAAGGACAACCACCACTGAAACACTCCATCGATCTGAGCTTTATGACAGAAGCTGCTCCTCAGTTAAAGACACATAGAAGCCTGCTCATAGTTTTGCAAAAGAGACACCTAAAGGACTCTCTGACTGTGAGAAACAAGAGTCTCTAGTCTGGTGACACCAAGATTAACATCATGTGCGGAGGAAACCATTTACTGTACGTCACCTGTGCAATACCATTCCAGCGCTAAAGGTTGGTGGACACGTGGTTGATGAATCCGACTGTCTTGGTCCACTGACCCCAGTGTTTCCAAGTAGATGAGTAGTAATTTTCTCAAACTAAGTAAGGACAAAAAATGCATATAATGAGGGTGTTAAAAATAAACTTAATGTATTAGGCTTAAAAGTCAAGAATTTAGGGGTAATTATTAATTCTTAATATTAATTATTAATATCATTTAAATCACATATCAATCAGATCACCAGGACAGCATCAAAGCACCAGGTGAGCTACCACAGCCATGCAGTTGACACGCAGCTTTATTTATCGATAGCGCCTGATGACCCTGATGCTCTTGGTTCTCTGATCCAATGTCTTAGCAGTATTTCTGAATGGATGAGTAGTAATTTTCTCAAACTAAATAAGGAAATAACAGAAATCTTAGTGAATGGCAAATATGGAAATAATGAGGATATTAGAAATAAACTTGAAGTTTAAAAGTTAAGGTGAAGGTAAAGAATTTAGGGGTATTAATCATGGACCTAAACTTTAAATCGCATCTTAACCAGACTACCGGGGCTGCATTTTTTTCGCTTACTGTAAATATGGCACAAGTTGCTGAAAAATGAGCTCACGCTTTTGTTTTTAGTCGACTAGATTGCTGTAACACACTCCTCTCAGGACCACCTAAGAAAGACATCAGTCGATTACAACGAGTGCAGAATAGAGCTGCTAGAATCTTAATTAGAAAAAGGAAATCTGAGCACATCACACCAGTCTTGGCGTCGTTACACTGGTTACCCGTGCCATTTAGAATTAACTTTAAACTACTGTTGATGGTTTACAAAGCCTTAAATAATCTCCCTCCATCCTAGTGCCTCTTACCGTACCCTTAGATCTTCAAATGAGTGTCTGCTTATAATTCCAAGAGCTAAACTTAAAAGAAGTGGTGAGGCGGCCTTCTGCTGTTATGCACCTAAAATCTGCAATACGAGTTTACCGATAGAAATTCGCCAGGCTAATTCGGTGGAGCACTTTAAAAAAACTGCTAAAAACCTCTTATTTTAACATGGCTTCCTCATAGTTTCATTTTAGTGTAACCCTGATAGTCTATATATGCCTTGAATTATCATTTTTATCAAAGCTCTGCAATCCATACTAACCCCTACTTTTCTCTGCTATTCCTTTTCCGGTTTTCTGTGGTGGCCTTCATCAGGGTGCCATGCAGTCCTCACATTGATGGACTGAAGTCCAGAGGTCCACATGACCATCATCATCATCTAATTCTTCCCATGTGAAGCCTGAAAACCATGAGGGCTGATTGAGATCATTTATGTTAGGTAGAATGCCCGGTGGGTGCTGGGTGGTCTTGAGGCCTTGGAACCCCTGCAGATTTTGTTTCCATTTGTTTTTGAAATTCTTAATAAATAGAGTTACAAAAAAAGCGCAGAGACTTTTTGAACGTCCCTCTTATTTTTGCGAAACCCCTTAAAGCCTACACTTCAGTCACATCTTGATTGCTTTTACTTCAGATCCAGCCAAAATTACAAAAATGGTGTCACTATCCAAATACTTATACAGCTGACTCTAAATGAGTGCAATGGCACAGAAACTGTCTGTCAAGTACTAACAAAAAAGACACTTAAATATCTGAGGGGTGTACAAGTACAAGTGGCCGGCCTGTACACTGGTACTGTGAGTGCTGTGCAGAGTGGAAGCAGACCCTCTGTGTTTTTCCCAATTGATTCTGGGGTCCATCAGCGGTGTGTTCTGCTCCTACTCTGTTCAATGCTTGCATGGACTAGGTGCTCAGCAAGGTTGTGGGGTCCAGCAGCTGTGGGGCATCTGTTGGTGAAGAAAGGTTGACGGATCTTGACTTTGCTGATGATGCTGTGCTATCCGTGGAGTCAATGGAGGCTCTGATCGGGGCACTCGAGAAACTGAGTGAGGAGTCCGAGTGTCTGGGCTTGCGAGTGTCCTGGATAACAACCAAGATGGAGGCCTTTAATGACCTCTTGGGCACGGCCATCAGCAGTGTGTCTGTCAGTGGAGAGTGTCGACCTCATCATTGAGAGGTTTACTTACCTCAGCAGTGACGTTCATGTGACTCTTCCTATGAAGTCAGTAGACGGATTGGGAGATCATGGTGGGGGTCATGAGGTTGCTGGAAAGGGATGTGTGCCGCTCCCGATATCTGCAAAAGGACAAAGGTCCAAGTCTTTAGAGTCCTGGTGCTTCCTGTCTTGCTATATGGTTACGAGACATGGACACTATCCAGTGACCTGAGACGAAGACTGGACTCCTGTGTCTCTTCGGAGAATCCTTGGGTACCATTGGTTTGACTTTGTGTTGACATTCATAACTCCAGTGACTCTTCCTATGAAGTCAGTAGGCAGATTGGGAGAGCATGGGGGGTCATGAGGTCGGTGGTGTGTGGCGCTCCCGATATCTTAGCAAAAGGACGAAGGTCCAAGTCTTTAGTGTCCTGGTGCTTCCTGTTTGCGAGACATGGACGCTATCCAGTGACCTGAGATGAAGACTGGCCTCCTTCACGTGTGTCTCTGCGGAAAATCCTTGAGTACCGCTGGTTTGACTTTGTGTTGCTCACGGAGTCACGAATGAGGCACATGACCTGCATTGTGAGGGAGAGTCAGTTACGCCACTAATGCCATGTGGCGCGATTACCCGATGGTGATCCAGCTCACAGGACCCTAATTGTTGCAGACCTCTGCAGTGACACTCATGTCTCTGGTGACTCTTCTTATGAAGTCAGTAAACGAATTGGGAGAGCATGGGGGGGGTCATGGGGTCACTGGAAAGGGGTGTGTGGGGCTCCTCTGCAAAACGACGAAGGTCCAAGTCTTTAGAGTCCTGGTGCTTCTTGTTTGTGAGACATGGACGCTATCCAATGACCAGAGATGAAGACTGGACTCCTTCATGTGTGTCTCTTCAGAGAATTCTTGGGTCCCGCTGGTTTGACTTTGTGTTGCTCACAGAGTCCCGAATGAGGCACATGACCTGCATTGTGAGGGAGCGTCAGTTACGGCACTACTGCCGTGATTCCCAGAGGGTGATCTAGCTCACAGGACCCTCATTGTTGGGGACCCGAGAGACTGAACCAGGCCAAGGGGTCGCTCACGTAACACCTGGCGACGGCACATAGAGGGTGAGACTGGACCGCGTGTCTGCCTGGGGCGTTGCCAATCGGGATCCCGAGTTCTTTCGTTGTGTACTGGGTGCGGCAACGTGCTGTGCCAGTGCATGCTCCCCAATTTGACTTGACTTGTACAAGTAAGCGGACGACATCGGGGGATTATGAGTACATTCAGTCAGTTGGTCAGTAATGGCAGTCCATTGATCTGTCGATGACGCTGTCCATCCATTCTTATGGACCTGACCGTACATTGACATGACAATAATTTTGACATCGACTCATTTTTACTACAGGAAATTACCCAAGACGAATGCTCGCTCTTTTACTCATTACAGTTTATGTAGTAATTTCCATCAGAACAAGTGAAATTTTACCTTTCTTGGTTACCGTTTGGGTCTCAGTTGGCACATTTTAGATTCCCTTCCAGTTGGAGGGGTTGCCGCTCTCAAGGTCTGCCTGAAGAAAAAGCACAGTTAAGCAAAACAAAGTGGAAGCGGATACATTTGCAGGATGTTATCATTACAGCCGTTTAAATAAACAGACGCAAACAAGCTGTGAAGTGGGATAATTCGCTGGAATGCTGTTGTTCACTACTTGCTTCTGGTATTATGAATTCCTGCTTAAGTGGCAAAAAGATTCCAGAAAAAGCATTCCTTTGGAGAAGAATATGTAAAATAAAAAAAAAGCGTCATTTCATCCCATTTTATCCCGTTTTAGCACTTGGCAAATTGCTTCAAAAAATATCTCAAAGGCCGAGAAAGGACTATGCAAGCAAATCAAAGTGGACTCTTTAGTGCAAATCTTTCCCAGTCTACATTCCACAAGTTCACATCAGGTCTGCTTACTTTATTAAAATCTTCAAGCACAATTAGGTTTGTAAGCCAAAACACCTGCTAATCACTCCACTAGTCTGCTCTGGGCACATTCTGGGAATCCCAGGCTTACAAAGGCCCTGCTTTCATTGTCATGCTCGAACTCATGCCGTATTCGTCGTCTTAAAAACCTTTTCTTGTTAAGTCTTCTACTTTATTTACTGCCGGATTAAAAGCGGAAAAAAAAAAAAATGGATCAAAGTCCTCTTAAATTGTTTCCATTTCAGAACTCTTCTTTCCCAGTAGCCTCAGAAGCCAGACGGATTGGGAACAATTGCAGCCCGGCTAAATTGAATCTGTTGTTTTCCCACCTTAGTCTATTGGTGTTTCTGTTGGAAGCAAGTCAGGCGAATACTCTCGTTTTCTCGTCCGTCATCGGCTCGTAATCATTGCTTCTCTTGGTTTGGTGGGCCAGGTGAGTTTTCTTCGTTGCACAAACCTGCACCTTTTCTTACCTGGGCTGTAATACTAGCCTTTGGTGGGGCGGGAGGGGGGGATTTTGGGTATGGTGTCTGAATCCCTGCAGAAAATGAAATGAAATAAAGCACTTACTTTGCAGCTCCATGACAAACCTCTCAGTACAAAGGCTCTGAAATTCCGACAGTGCATAGGATCCTTTTGAAGCCTAAAACGAGGGCGGAACGCTGGAAGTTTATGAATTAGAAGGACTGTTTTTCTTTGCGATTTTTTTTTTGAAAGAATACTCCCCTCAGGGTAGACATTTGTCTAGCGACTTCCAGTATCAGTTATAAACACGGTAATCCTCAGAAGTTAGAAAGCAGCGACAAATGATCGGCAAGATTTTGATGAAGCCATAAAGGATCTCCTAGAAATGGAATATGAGACTTGGTGGGTAAGGCAGGTGTCGTCAATGGCCAGATGTAACGCTTAGGGGGAAAAAAAATATAAAGTCAGGGATTGGACCAGAGGGGTTACGACATCAATGCAAAGGATGAATCTGTCAAATAAGACCAAGAGGTAGGAGCTCGTTCATTCATTCATAGCACTCAGTTTCCTTCAATGAAAGAAGAATCGCACGTCAGTTTGATATTTAAAGTTTATCACACACCAGGAGGAGAATAACAAACGCATGGAAGTTCAATTCCATCTGCAGCTTGACACCCAGTTAAGCACTGTGAAACATCTACATGAAAGGAGCGACACATGAGCATCAAGATTTCTCTAAAACCATAAAGGTTCTGATGAAAATGGCATAGGAGACTTCATAGGTTAAGTAGAAGTCGTCAACATCCAGATGTAATGTTTAAGGGAAAAAATATAAAATCAGGGATTGGACCAGAGGGGTTACGACATCAATGCAAAATATGAATGTCTGCCAAATAAGACCAAGATGTAGGCGCCCATTCATTCATAGGACACAGTTAGAAGAATCTCCCATCAGTTTGATATTTACAGTTTATCACACACCAGTAGAAAAATAACAAATGAATGGATGTTCAGTTCCATCTTCATCTTATATCCAGTTAAGGACTGTGAAACATCTACATGAACGGAGCGACATATGAGCATTAAGATTCTTCTAAAACCAATAAGGTTCTGCTGAAAATGGAACAGGAGACTTGGTGGGTAAAGCAGGTGTAGTCAACAGTCAGATGTAGTGCTCAGGAATTGCACCAGAGGGGTTACAACATCAATGCAAAGGATGAATCTGTCAAATAAGACCAAGAGGTAGGAGCTCATTCATTCATTCATTCATTAACAGCACTCAGTTTCCTTCAATGAAAGAAGAAACACACATCAGTTTGATATTTACAGTTTATCACACAGCAATAGAAGAATCACAAACGAATGGAAGTTCAATTCCATCTGCATCTTGTATCCAGTTAAGACTGTAAAACATCTGCATGAAAGGAGCGAGACATGAACATCAAGATTTCTCTAAAACCATAAAGGTTCTGCTGAAAAATGGCATAGGAGACTTGGTAGGTTAAATAGGAGTCGTCAACATCCAGATGTAATTTTTAAGGGGAAAAAATATAAAGTCAGGGATTGGACCAGAGGGGTTACGACATCAACGCAAAACATGAATGTCTGTCAGATTAAGACCAAGAGGTAGGAGCTCATTCATGCATAGGACTCAGTTTCCTATAATAAAACAAGAATCACATGTTAGTTTGATATTTGAAGAATCACAAATGAATGAAAGTTCAATTCCACCTGCATCTTGTATCCAGTTAAGTGCTGTGATACCACATATGCAGAAACATCTACTTGAAAGGAGCGACACGTGATCATCAAGATTTCTCTAAAACCAATAGGGTTCTGCTTAAAATGGAATAGATGACTTGGTGGGTAAAGCAGGTGTAGTCAGCAGTCAGATGTAAGGTGCTGGACCAGAGGGTTTACAATGGAAGTTCAATTCCATCTACATAATGCATCCACTTATAGTGGTGCTGTGATGCCATGAATGTAGAAATATCAACATGAAAGGAGCGACACATGAGCATCAAGATTTCTCTAAATAGGACACAGTTAGGAGAATCTCCCATCAGTTTGATATTTACAGTTTATCACACACCAGTAGAAGGATAACAAATGAATGGAAGTTCAATTCCATCTTCATTTTGTACCCAGTTAAGGACTGTGAAACATCTATATGAACGGAGCGACAGAAGAACATCAAGATTCTTCTAAAAGAAATAAGGTTCTGCTGAAAATGGAATTTAAGACTTGGTGAGTAAAGCAGATGTAGTCAAAATCAAGATGTAATGTTTAAGGGAAAAAAATCCATCCATCCATCCATTTTCCAACCCACTGAATCCGAACACAGGGTCACGGGGGTCTGCTGGAGCCAATCCCAGCCAACACAGGGCACAAGGCAGATACCAATCCCGGGCAGGGTGCCAACCCACCGCAGTAAGGGAAAAAATATAAAGTGAAATGAATGTCTGTCAGATTAAGACCAAGAGGTAGGAGCTCATTGATTCATAGGACACAGTTAGAAGAACCTCACGTCAGGTTGATATTTACAGTTTATCACACTCTAGTAGAAGAATCACAAACAAATGGAAGTTCAATTCCATCTGCATCTTGTATCCAGTTAAGGACTGTGAAACATCTAAATGAAAGGAGCGACACATGAGCATCAAGATTCCTGTAAAACCATAAAGGTTCTGCTGAAAATAGCATAGGAGACTAGGTAGGCTGCGGTGGGTTGGCACCCTGCCCGGGATTCGTTCCTGCCTTGTGCCCTGTGTTGGCTGGGATTGGCTCCAGCAGACCCCCGTGACCCTGTGTTTCTATTTCAGCGGGTTGGAAAATGAATGGATGGATGTACTAGGTAGGTTAAGCAGGAGTCATCAACATCCAGATGTAATGTTTCCAGATTTTAGGTGCCTAACAGCAAAAGTCCCCCTCACCACTTCTTTTAAGCTTGGCTCTATAACCCACACCTTGACGCTCTTCGAAAAATTATATTTTAGCCAATGCTAAACAATGAGTATGGCTAACATGGTACAACACCCTAGTACTACAAGCTTGGCTCTTGAAATTAGACACAGACCACCATTAGAAGATCTAAGGTGACATCTTGGAGTGTAGGGGGACAGGCACTCCAAAATATAGGAAGGGGCAAAGATTACTTAAGGCTTTATACACCATTACAATTCTAATTGACACAGGTAACCAATGTAACAACGCTAAGATTGGTGTGATGTGCTCAGATTTTTATTTTTCTGTTAAGATTGTGGCTGTTGCATTCTGCACTAATTGCTGTCGATTGATGTCTTTTTTAGGTAGTCCTGTTAGGAGTAATCTAGATGACTAAAACCAGAAGAGTGAACGCATTTTCAGTGTCTTGTAAAGTTATAAGAGGGCTAACGTTTGCAATATTCCTTAAGTGAAAACATGTAGACCCAGTAATCTGGTTAAAATGCGATTTAAAGTTGAGGTCAGAGTCCATGATTATCACCCTAAATTCTTTACCTCCGCCTTGACTTTTAAACCCAAGGGATCAAGTTTATTTCTAATACCCTTGTTATTTCCATATTTGCCAATCACTAAGATTTCTGTTATTTCCTTATTTAGTTTGAGAAAATTACTACTCATCCATTCAGAAATACTGCTAAGACATTGGATCAGAGAGCCAAGAGCATCAGGGTCATCAGGCGCTATCGATAAGTAAAGCTGTGTGTCAACTGCATAGCTGTGGTAGTTTACCTGGTGCTTTGATGTTGTTCTGATGATCTGATTAATATTTGATTTAAATGGTAGGACAGAGTAAATAATTACCCCTAAATTTGTTACCTCTGTCTTGACGTTTAAGCCTAATGGATCAAGTTTATTTCTCAAAAAGAGCAGCAGACTCAGAATAGATCGTCATGGTACACCATATACAATATCAGGGGTCTCCGAGGTACAATCACCACAACTGAAAAAGAATCTTCTACCTGTTAAATAAGACTGAAGCCAATTTAAGATGTTGCCAGAGAGGCCCACCCACTGTCCAAGGCGATTTGCAAGAACACCGTGGTCTGTGGTGTCAAATGCCACATCTCAAGTCTGACAGAACAAGAACAGATATATGGCCTCTGCCCACGTTAACCCGCTAGTCATTTACTACTCTAACCAGTGCAGTTTTGTACTGTGGTTTGTTCTAAAACTGACCGGAACTTGTCAAGAAAAGACAGGATACGAGCCATTAATGTCTAATTTCAGTATCCTACAGGAATATTAGCTCTCTGGCCCAAAACATTTCATTGAAACCCACACATTTGTTTCCCTTCTGTCCAAATTTCCCTTTTATTGTTCAAATGTTCATTATTTTGTAATTATAGCTTATAACTCTTCTTTTCTATTTTTTCAATTGGTTTCCTTTCAGATATGTAGCATCATTGTGGACAAGCCTGTGTCACGCATGAGCATCGGAGGTCCTCAATCCAGGTATTAGATAACCTGCTGGGGTGAAAGTGGGTGCTGTCGCTAAAGTTCTCTTCTCCTTCTCTCCCCACAGCTCAGATAAGTCGCCCACTGAGGGCCCTCGGCCCCGTCCCTTCTGGCTGCCCGGACGGAGTCGTCCTGCACTCATGCGAGCGAACTGCCAGACGGAGCTCCCAAGAACAGCCCGCTATTTTCCTTTGAGCCGAGAGCTTGTTCTGTTGCATTGTTCAAGATTTGCTTTCTGCTTGCTGGCGTTAATTTTCTTCTGATTCATTTCAAAGTAAACGCGTCGACTGGTTGGTGTTGTCTTGTCTGTCATTCCATGCCTGATATAACTAGCAGGAAGAGTTCACCAGACACACAATATTCAGAAGCTGATATTATCACACACACAAACAAATGTTTTTTACAAAGCCAGCGCAAGACACATTTATAATCACTGGCTGCCATCCTGATGAGTTTTCTGCCGTTCCACCATACCATTATAAGAAAGTCTATGTAATCAAATTTGCTTTGTATCACTACAAGGTTCACAGCTGTGTGCAAAAAGGATGCTAATCATATTTGTTGATATGCAGCAATAACTGATTTTCAGTTCAGGACAACAACAACAACAGCTCAAGTCTATAAAATATTTCAAAGTGAAGTTATGCACCATTCATTTTTAACACATTATGCCAGTGTCATATCATCACCGG
Source organism: Erpetoichthys calabaricus (assembly GCF_900747795.2). Lineage (NCBI taxonomy): Eukaryota > Metazoa > Chordata > Cladistia > Polypteriformes > Polypteridae > Erpetoichthys > Erpetoichthys calabaricus. The sequence continues at coordinate 6,933,690 of NC_041408.2, read as the reverse complement.
CTTTACAGCATTATGTGAGATTAGACAAACTGAATATTGTAACATGCCAGCTGGGTGCAAGGGAGCTGTGTAGGCACTTTGTGCCACCTGGTGCCCACAGATGACGCCAGGGAAGAAATAAGTAGGAGGTTGAGAGGTGTGCCAGCCAGAGACTGAGAGAGGAGTAGGAGACACAGGGCGTGCAGTGAGGGACAATGGCAGAGAGAGAAGGATTTAGAGAGGATCTCGTAAATAAATGTCTCACAATTTATTGTTTTGACAGCTTATTTAAGACCTGGCAAGCAGGGATAGATAGATAGATAGATAGATAGATAGATAGATAGATAGATAGATAGATAGATAGATAGATAGATAGATAGATAGATAGATAGATAGATAGATAGATAGATAGATAGATAGATAGATAGATAGATAGATAGATAGATAGATAGATAGATTTCTCCATTTAAAATAAAATCTACAACTCCATGAAGTGTGCAGACATGGAAGGGCTCTGAATACTCTCTTAATTCACCGTACGCCTCATCCATCACGGCGGCTTTTCTAAATTTACAGTATCAATGTAAAGATGGACTCGATAATATTGTAAGAATCTTATAATAACCAATTAAGCATATTACAAGTTGTTTAATTTTTTGATGTAATTAACTGCATAAAATGCATAAAGTTTCTAAGAGATGTATTTATTATACAAATACGCTTTGGTCGACTTTGTAGGTTGTTAACTATGAATGTTTAAACTACTGAATCAACTCAATTTAATTACGTAGGCTTTGCAGAAGTTTGAGTGAAGCGAGCAGCACGGTGACCATTACACCTCGGTTAGTCAGCTCTACTTCATGATGCTCCCAGACATTACACATTAGTGCACAAAATGTCACAGCCGCTGCATTAACGGGCTGCTTACAAGGATTTACCTTTAAAGTCGTAGAAATGTGAGCAACACATTTTAACTTTACTCATGATATGTGGAGAACTTTTAGATTAAACTTTTTATATGGCAGCCATGATAGCCAATCAATCTTTATAACTGTGCTTCTGTGTCGCTGACTTTTTTTTAGTTTAAAGCACATTTAGCCAGAATTTAAACTTTGAAAGCAATTTGCTTTACAGACCGACATAAAATTACAGGCTGTTGTGTTATGTTTTGTGTTGGTTTTGAATTATTTTCTTGTCTCCCTGAGGTCTGAAATGAGTCTTGGGGTCACAGAACCCAATTTTGTTTTTTTTTTAATTTTCTAATGTTTATGTATTTTTCATGTCCTTTTAGATAGTGTGGCGAGTGGCTGGGAGTGGTACCCAGCCGGGACACCCAGAAGATCCAGAGGAGGGCTTATGCCTCCCCCAGACCACGAGGGGGCGACCGCCCCGGTGGTTTTGGGGACCACAGGAACACAGCTTAGAAGCTCAACCCTATAGGGGCCCATGGTCACCGCCAGGGGGCGCCCTGATGCCTGGAGAGTCCTGGTCCTCAGCACTTCCGCCACACTGGGGATTGATAAGGTACGAACAGAATATGAAACCGATTGTAGATTTGCGTACAGCCACTGAAACTTTGTGACGCCACGAGACTTCAGGTCACATGTCTGCAAAACAACGTCATTGAGGCAACTATTTTTACTGGCGGTGGCTCAGGGGAGAGAGTTTTTATTCCTCGCATCCCTGTTATACCCTCTGATCTCCCATTTCAATTCAAACCGGGTGTGCAGCTGGTACTTCCGCCACACTGGGGAGTGCCAGCGGGAGCTAATAGGGAGGCACCTGGAGCACATCTGGGTGTATATAAAAGGGGCCGCCTCCCTCCATTCGATGGCTGGAGTCGGGAGGAAGAGAGATGGAGCTCGGAGGAGAGGAGTGGAGGTGGTCAGAAGAAGAGAAGGGCATTGTGAAAGACCAGGACTTTGGGGGAGTTTTGGGGTTGTGTGCACTGTAAGTATTGTGTAGAATGATTAAACGTGTTGTTGGTTGGTGAACCATCAGTGTCCGCCTGTCTGTGTCCGGGTCAGTCTTCACAATAGATAGATAGATAGATAGATAGATAGATAGATAGATAGATAGATAGATAGATAGATAGATAGATAGATAGATAGATAGATAGATAGATAGATAGATAGATAGATAGATAGATAGATAGATAGATAGACAGACAGACAGATAGATAGATAGATAGATAGATAGATAGATAGATAGATAGATAGATAGATAGATAGATAGATAGATAGATAGATAGATAGATAGATAGATAGATATTATTTGATGTTACAGCACCATACGGAGCTCAGGACCCCCACACGTTATTAAAAGCTGCTAACGTCAGTCGTCCTGTGAAGTGTTCCTGGTGTTGTTGCTTTGAGGACACGTTTGTCACTGACTCACTCACTCACACACACACACACACACACACACACTCAGGCTCTCATGCTTACTAGGCTAGTAGCATAGACATTCATAAAGATCAATTAGCTCAATAAATGTTTTTATCTATAAAGATTCTGTTTCCCTTTTTGTGCCAGGCTGTGGTTTGATGTTTTTTTTTCCGCTCCGGTGGGCATTTCCAGTCTTTGTTTGGACTCATTGTGCTTTGGAATCACCAGTTCATGACAACTTGGAATTCCAGTAAAGTGTCCACTGCTGAATTGCGGTGCAACTGTTGAACGCTGCATTGATGTGTCAGCTGGCAGAGTTCAGGGCTCACCCATACATCATCCTACCAAGTGGACACCCGTCGATTTTTGTTAAGCTTTATGAATTAAACAAGAGGAAGGGTGAAGAACAAACAGAGTAAACTAGCTAAGAAGGAGCAAACTTTTTCCATTTTTCTTTTTCACTTACCTGCCCTACAAACATGATGGGCATTATTTGAATGAGTGGGTGGCAGACGCCAGATCTGTGCTCCAAGCTCACACAAACGTACGGAATTAGCAGATTTCTTAAGTAAATAACGTTTTCGTCAACCGTGATTTACCGTTGCATTTTTTCCACGCGGTTCCGCTCTTTTGTCACTACTCACTTGATAATGGCCAGCCTATTCAGATCTAGAGATCTAATTACAAGAGTCTGGAATTACTCTAAAGAGGCTCAATGTGTCTGGCTGCCCCTTGAGAACCGGAATTCGGCCCTCGTGTCTTATCATTAGAAAATACAGCCGAATGTTCCCTGTAGGTTTTTTACATGTAGGCGCTTCACATGTTTATGAGTCACATTTAAAAACACTTACAGATTATGTTACACACACAGGATGTCTTTGGCAACCAGCAAGTGGTAAAATTGATTGCTTTGACTCAAGTAAGGTCACAGAGCGCAGATGTCGAGGTATTAATGAATTTGACCCTGTTAAGGTTTCCACATAGACCCTTCGGTGGGTGCGCACTGAGCGCTGTAAACGTACAAAGTTATGCCTAATTGATTAATAACATATAGGTTATCTTTTTATCTTTATGAAATTCCGGGACTAGGACCTTATTAACAAGCTTCTTTGAAAGTTCCAAAAATGTTTTATGTTTCATAGATTATTATTTGGTTTAAGAATACTGACAGTTTGATTACAGATTATGTACCATCCCACTTCCTGACATGAATTCACTGCATATAATCAAGAACTGTTCGACATGTTAACTGTCTGTTTTATCTACAACACATGGAGAAGCACTTTTATGTCCTCCTAAAGAGATACTTAAAGAGAGATTTTGGCTTTTATTTATCTCTGCAAAACAGATAAATAAATAGCAGCTTACGTGGTTTTGTGTTTATGCCCTAAGGGTGGGTCTTTATCAAACAGCAGAGTCTTAGCAGCATTTATTTTCAAATCAAAAGACGTGGAAATGATGAAAGCAATTAAACAATTTGTTTAGGATGAATTCTAGATTGGCGTCTCCGAGAGCTGCAAAGTGAGCGCTTGAAACGTAAATAACTGTGGACTGAGGAGGAAGCGCCTTGTGAAGTGTTAAAATAGTTGGCTTGGCCTGGAAAGTTATGTCATCAACTAGAAAAAACATTGACATATATATATATTTATATGTATATATATATTTATATTTATATTTATATATATGTACAGTCATATGAAAAAGTTTGGGAACCCCTCTTAATTCTTTGGATTTCTGTTTCTCATTGGCTGAGCGTTCAAAGTAGCAACTTCCTTTTGATATCTGACATGCCTTATGGACACAGTAGGATTTCAGCAGTGACATTAAGTTTATTGGATTAACAGAAAATATGCAATATGCATCATAACAAAATTAGACAGGTGCATAAATGTGGGCACCGCAACAGAGATATGACATCAATACTTAGCTGAGCCTCCTTTTGGCCTCTAGACGCTGTCCTCCTATAGCCTCTGATGAGTGTCTGATTCTAGATGGAGGTAATGTTGACCATTCTTCATACAAAAATCTCTCCAGTTCAGTTCAATTTGATGGACAGCCTGCTTCAAATAATCCCATAGATTGTCGATGATATTCAAGTCAGGGGACTGTGACGGCCATTATAGAACATTGTACTTCTCCCTCTGCATGAATGCCTTTGTGTTTTGGGTCATTGTCTTGTTGGAATAGCTAACCCCTGCGTAACTTCAACTTTGTGACTGATACTTGAACATTATCCTGAAGAATTGGTTGATATTGGGTTGAATTCATCCGACCCTCGACTTTAACAAGGGCCCCAGTCCCTGAACTAGCCACACAGCCCACCCCACAGCATGATGGAACCTCCACCAAATTTGACAGTAGGTAGCAGGTGTTTGTCTTGGAATGCGGTGTTCTTCTTCTGCCATGCAAAGCGCTTTTTGTTCTGACCAAATAACTTAATTTGTGTCTCATCAGTCCAAAGCACTTTGTTCCCAAATGACTCTGGCTTGTCTAAATGAGCATTGGCATACAACAAGTGACTCTGTTTGTGGCGTGAGTGCAGAAAGGGCTTCTTTCTCATCACCCTGCCATACAGATGTTCTTTGTGCAAATTGCGCTGAATTGTAGAACGATGTACAGATACACCATCTGCAGCAAGATGTTCTTGCAGGTCTTTGGAGGTGATCTGTGGTTGTCTGTCACCATTCTCACAATCCTGCTCATATGCCGCTCATGTATTTTTCTTGGCCTTGCAGACCTGCTGGGTTTAACAGCAACTGTGCCTGTGGCCTTCCATTTCCTGATTCCATTCCTTACAGTTGAAACTGACAGTTTAAACCTCTGAGATGGGTTTTTGTAGCCTTCCCCTAAACCAGGAGACTCAACAATCTTTGTTTTCAGATCTTTGGAGAGTTGCTTTGAGGATCCCATGCTGTCCCTCTTCAGAGGAGAGTCAAAGGGAAGGAAGCACAACTTGTAATTGACCACCTTAAATACCTTTATATCTCATGATGGACACACCTGTCTATGAAGTTCAAGGCTTAATGAGCTCATCCAACCAATCAGCATTGAGCAGTGACAGGCATTCAAATCAGCACAATGACAAGGGGACCCACATTTGTGCACCGCCAGTTTGTCACATTTGATTTAATGTCATACAACTAAATACTGCTTCACGAAAAATCTTTTTTCGGAAAACAACACAGTACTCCTAGAAAATGAAAGACATCTTTATGTTGAAAGGAGAGTCAATTATTATGCAGGCTGAGAGGGGTTCCCAAACTTTTTCATATGACTATATATATATATATATATAGATAGATGGATAGATATATATTTATATACAGTATATGAATAAATATATATATATATATATATATATATATATATATATATATATATATATATATATATATATATATATATACTATTTATAAATAAATAAATAAATATATATTTACTGTATACATATATATATATATATATATATATATATATATATATGCCATTCATAGTCTGAATCACAATCTGATTGTATGGGTGGTTACCTACCAGGTAACGCTTGTGGTTGGTCTGCAAGTCGGATAACATCCGCCACGGTGCCCTCTTTCAGTTGCGAGAAGCAGATCATAGAATGGTTGAAATAGTTTACTGTCAAATAATGCAAAGAGTACGCCACACGTGTTTCGCCCTAATTCTGGGCTCATCAGGCGTACACACTCACTGCACCCCCTCTCGGGAATCGAACCTCAGACATCAGCACTAGAGGCGAATCCCCTAACGTTGTGCCACGGCGTGTAGTTCGCGCATTTGACAGCATGTAGATCGGGGTAATTACATTCATGGCATTCGTAGTCTGAATCACAATCTGATTGTATGGATGGTTACCTACCAGGTAACCACATGCCGTGACATGACATCAAGGGGGCCGGAGCTGCCAAGGTCTTCCTCTATATGTCCGGACCCGAAAGTGACATCAACCGGGCCAGGTGGAACTTCCCGTGAATGGTCTGCAGTGCACTCTGCCATATCCCGGTAATTGCCCTCACTCAAGCCCTTTAGATGCCTCCAATGCGCACGTGTGTGACAATATATATAGTGTGATGGTCAGCCACAGCCAGTACCTGGCCAGGACGCCAACAGAGTGGATGGACCAGGGGGAGAGGGCATTGGTGAGTCAGTTGCTCCCCTGGGACACTAGAGGGCAGCCCTCCTGGGCAGCTGTGGCACTGTGGAATCCCACAGGGCTTGTCGGGAGCTGCAGTTTGGTGATGCCCTGTTGGGTTCTTTGGGGTGAGCTGCAGAGCCCTTTAGAGGACCTCCAGCGCACCAGGGAGTGATTCCAGGTAATACCGATGAGCCACCTGAAACACTCCCGGGACCTGAATAAGAGGAGCCGCCTCACTGCATTGAATGGCCAGAGTCAGGAGGAAGAAGTCCAAGCCTGAGGAGGAGTGGAGGCGGATGGACTGGCGGCAAGCTAGGGACTGAACTGTGTATTGGTCTGTTGGTGCACTTTAAACTGTTGTGTTGAACCTGTGTCCTGCCTGTGTGTGTCCAGGTTAGGGCAGCTGTACGCCCCCTGGTGGCTCCACAATATATATATATATATACTATATACTATGCAGCACCCCAAACCTTGGACACCACCACGCAAACACAAGTTGCTGGTTCAAATAAGCGATTTATTAATAATGCTATCTTCACAATGGCTCCTCCAAAATACACAATTCCTCTTTTATTTCTCTTTCTCTTCTCCTGCAGACCTCCAGGTGAGCTTTCCTCGTGACTCCGACTTGCCCAGATGTGGCAGGTCAGTTCCTTTATTCTTGGACCCGGGAGTACTTCTGGTGCCAGGGCATAGCTTCCGGGTCAGTCGGACATTTCAGATACCTCGGAGTACAGCTCCTAGCAGGACCCCCTAGTGGAACCCAGGGACCCCAACAGGGCTGCTCTATAGCACTACAACTCCCAGGATGCCCTGTGGGTGTCCATTGGTGTTTTTGCATCCCAGGTTGCTGCCACTTAACAGTTTTGGGGTAGCATGTGGCATGAATAATCCCCCTGTCTTTCCTTTAAAATGGCCTCCAGGCCAGGTAATGTTCCTCCATCTAATCTTGCTGGGATGCCAGTGCACCCATTCTTTGGATGGCATCCAATGCCCAGTTCCTCGTGTAGGCAGGAAGCCTACTACCTCTTTCCATGGTTATTTGTCACCTGGGCCTCACTGTTCAAGCTTGGGAAGAAAGTCCCTGCTGGCAGGGCTGCTAGTCCTTGCCTGCCATCCATCACAATATACATGATATGTATTGTAAGAAAACAAGGGCACACATAAAGATTTGGGGTTTTTAGACCCGTATACTGTAACATAAAGATCAATAATTTTCAAGCAAAAAATCATCAGACACATAAGGGTGGGTAGACGGACAACTTATAGAGTCAGACCAGAAATTAAACAGTGGGATGCTGGGAAAAGTGTGGTGATGGATGGGTAGCTGACATCATTAAGTTGGGACCAGAGGGCAGAAAGGGACCTGGAAGTGTTGCGGTTCTTTTGGTCGTCCGGGCAAGATTATGGCGGCGGTGCTTTGTTCTTTTCTGAGAAAATAAGAAGAGAGAGGTTAGTACGCCACCGTTGTCACCTGGCATGACTTTTCGGGTCCTTAAGCTGCTCCCCATGCGCTTGTGTGTGACAATACATATAAGTTGGCACCTGGGGTTCACCTTCATGGCTTTTCTGGAGGTAAGCAATGCCACCTTGAACCAAGAAGTGGTGCAGTCACTAGCTGTCCTTTATTTTCCACCTGCATCTCAAAGAATATGCCTGGTGAGGGCTCATGGCACTCCAAGCAGGCGCCACCCCTTAAAAGGGGTCTCATTTGGACCCTCAGGCTTTAGAATAGAGTGGAGCTCTGGTGTGACCCGGGCTTAACAGAGTGGCCTGTTTCTTCACACATTGTTTCATTTGCTTTCTTTGTTTTACCAAATAATTAAATGGGGATACCCTGTTGGGCAACCACCAACCTTTCTCTGTGGATCCCATCCCTCATTTGGATTTTGACAATATGAACTGCGTATATTCGCAACTATCTTAAAGAAAGACCTCAGTATGTGCGTCTTGAGAACTGCAGGTCTGACATTGTGGTCAGCAACACAGGAGCGCCACAGGGGACTGTACTTTCTCCGGTCCTGTTCAGCCTATATACATCGGACTTCCAATACAACTCGGAGTCCTGCCACGTGCAAAAATTCGCTGACGACACTGCTATCGTGGGCTGCATCAGGAATGGGCTGGAGGAAGAGTATAGGGACCTAATCAATGACTTTGTTAAATTGTGCGACTCAAACCACCTACACCTGAACACCAGCAAAACCAAAGAGTTGGTGGTGGATTTTAGGAGGCCCAGACCCCTCATGGACCCTGTGATCATCAGAGGTGACTGTGTGCAGAGAGTGCAGACCTAAAAATATCTGGGAGTGCAGCTGGATGATAAATTAGACTGGACTGCCAATACTGATGCTCTGTGCAAGAAAGGACAGAGCCGACTATACTTCCTTAGAAGGCTGGCATCCTTCAACATCTGCAATAAGATGCTGCAGATGTTCTATCAGACAGTTGCGGCGAGCACCCTCTTCTACGCAGTGGTGTGCTGGGGAGGCAGCATAAAGAAGAGGGACGCCTCACGTCTGGACAAACTGTTGAGGAAGGCAAGCTCTATTGTAGGCATGGAGCTGGACAGTTTGACATCTGTGGCAGAGCGACGGGCGCTGAGCAGACTCCTGTCAATTATGGAGAATCCACTGCATCCACTAAGCAGGATCATCTCCAGACAGAGGAGCAGCTTCAGCGACAGACTGCTGTCACCGTCCTGCTCCACTGACAGACTGAGGAGATCGTTCCTCCCCCAAACTATGCGACTCTTCAGTTCCACCCGTGGGTGTAAACGTTAACATTTAACATTATACAAAGTTATTGTCTGTTTTTCACCTGCATTATTATCATTCTTTAATTTAATATTATTTATTATATCATTATGCTGCTACTGGAGAATGTTAATTTCCCATTGGGATTAATAAAGTATCTATCTATCTATCTATCTATCTATCTATCTATCTATCTATCTATCTATCTATCTATCTATCTATCTATCTATCTATCTATCTATCTATCTATCTATCTATCTATCTATCTATCTATCTATCTATCCAATCCTGCCAACTATGCTATCTATCTATCTATCTATCTATCTATCTATCTATCTATCTATCTATCTATCTATCTATCTATCTATCTATCTATCTATCTATCTATCTATCTATCTATCCAATCCTGCCAACTATGCTATCTATCTATCTATCTATCTATCTATCTATCTATCTATCTATCTATCTATCTATCTATCTATCTATCTATCTATCTATCTATCTATCTATCTATCTATCTATCTATCTATCTATCCAATCCTGCCAACTATCTATCTATCTATCTATCTATCTATCTATCTATCTATCTATCTATCTATCTATCTATCTATCTATCTATCTATCTATCTATCTATCTATCTATCTATCTATCTATCTATCTATCTATCTATCTATCTATCTATCTATTCACTGTCATGTCAATTTACAACCTGCTTAAATCTTGAGCAGGGTCTCGGGTGGGCAGAAGCCTAAGCCAGCAAGTGTAAGGCACAAGGCAGGAACAATCCCCTTGGGCAGAACACCAGTCCACTGCAGTGTGAACAGACACTCACACACACACACACACACACACACACACACACACACACACACACACACACACACACACACACACGGACCCTGTGCCAATTGTCCTAACTTGCATGTCTTTAGACTGTAGGAGGAAAACCCACACAGACATGGGGAGAACATGCAAACTCCACGCAGACGTGAGCTCTTGGAGGCAGCTGCACTACCACTGGACCACCGTGCCGCCCTTATATATACTGTATATACACAGATTTATATTAAACACTTAGTTTTTTTTAAGGCAGTAACTTTCCAAGATATTGCAAAACAATCCGTAACCGACTAAACCACAGATGGCTGCACACACTAAAAATAAAGGCAAATATATTTATAGAAACCCCAAAACATGCAGAGATCCACGTTTTCAAAACAAATAGAGTGCACTTTTTTGCTTTAAAGACGCCTCCTGAAATGAGCATGTCTTGAAATGCGAGAGACACGATTTATCGGATCAAAATGGACCTGAGAAACGCCTGTAGATTTAATCAGCTATAAATGTTATGTTTGGTGCCTGTTGACGTTAATGACATCCTCACTTCCTCTTGTCTTCTCTTTAAGGACTTTTCCAGGCAAAAGGGCAGGAATCAACCCTAAGTGGGGTGTCAGTCTGTTGACAGGCCCACTCACACTCACACTTACACACACACACACACACACACACATGTAGGGTAAATTTAGGTTCACCACTTGCCCCGACATCGCGTTAAAAATATTGAAAAGCAGAATTCAAAAAGAAGAACACAAAAAAGCTCTTTGTTATTATTCTTTATCATGGATGTTGGTTTTTAAAGCTCTTCATAGATGACATCAGACACCTCAATGTCCAAAATGTTGCACCAACAACGGCACTTATAACATGAGGGTTCCCACTGGCAGAGCATAATGGCATTGCAGTAATGTGAAAATAATGACAAAATAATTACGACTAACATTCATGGGGCAGTAATCCATTTTATTACTACAGATCTCTGTGATGTGCCATCTGTTGGAAAGGACAGAGAGACAGCAACCAGACAAACACACAGACACTTATCCTTTTGGTATTGTTCAAGTCGTATTTTTTTTCCTCACAAACATGGCATATGTGCATTTGCCACATGAAATTGTGTTCTAAAGTTAAATGTTTGCTATAAACTAAAAGAAAAATGCCTCTGTTATATGCTGTTTGGTATGGGATTCATAAAGGCAGGATTCATGTTGGTGATGTGCTATCTGTTGGAATGAAATATGCAATGCATATGTCTCTGTTATATGCCATTTGGTATGGAATTCAAAAAGACAGGATTCATATTGGTGATGCACCATCTGTTGGAATGACAAATGCAATGCATTTCATTACTGGAAATCTCTGTGATTTGCCATCTGTTGGAAAGACAGAGTCACAACAACCAGAAAAACACAAATACACAGCCACTTATCCTTTTGGTATAGATCAAGTCAAATTTTTTTCCTCACAAACAAAGCATATGTACATTTGCCACATGAATTTGTGCTCTAAAGTTAACTGTTTTCTATAAATTAAAAAAGTCTCTGTTTAATGTAGGATTCATAAAGGCAGGATTCATATTGGTGATGTGTCAGTGATGTTGGTGATGGTGTGGGATTTGTAAAGGCAGTGTTCATATTGGTGATGAGCCATCTGTTGAAATGAAACATGCAATGCATATTTCTCTGTCATAGGCCATTTGGTGTGGGATCCATAAAAGCAGTATTCATGTTGGTGATGCACCATCTGTTGGAATGAAACATGCAATGCATATGTCTCTGTTAAATGCCATTAGGTGTGAGATTGATAAAGGCAGGATTCATATTGGTGATGCGCCACCTGTTGGAATGACAAATGCAATGCATTTTATTACTGGAAATCTCAGTGACTTGCTATCTGTTGGAATGACAGAGACACAGCAACTGGACAAACACAAACACACTTATCCTTTTGGTATTTTTCAAGTCAGTTATTTCCTCACAAACATGGTCTATGTGCATTTGCCACATGAAATTGTGTCCTATGACACATTGCCAATCCTGGTGTTTTACCTTGACTCCTATCTGAAGTGTCTCAAGTTTACACCCAACAGCAGCAAACAGTAAAGTGGTCACCATTCCTGGTATACGATGGGTTAATTTTATATTTCTTTGCCTGCCTCAGCCCGATTCAGTCTATTCCTGTATCTGCTTTAAGCTGTAATAAAGACAGCACATCTGGCGAGTGGTTTGTTCAATGTGATCGTTAATGGGATGCCGCAAGATCACAGGTTGGTCACAACCTTTAAAGGACATGCAAAGTCACGAACGAGCAGAAGTTTGGAAAAAAAACAGAGCTTGCATTTGCAACGTGAACATGCGCCCTGAGTGCTCGACCAGCTAAAGGCATTGTTTACTTTCAGTTTTCCGTACATAATAAACGAGAGGGGAGGAGAAGAACAGAATCGAGACGCACTTCGGGAAGAGTAGCAGCACGTGAATTCTCTGGGACACTGACTGTTTCACAAGAAGACCTTGCATAGGAGGCCTGTGATCCACAGGGACGATTGTAAGTTGTGAACACCACAGTGAATGGACGAGCTTCCCGAATGGAACGGAGACCAATGCTTTACCCGTAGTGGAAGTTCAATACAGATGGAGGTGCAACATGGCCGTGATGGGGTTCAGATCTTCTCCTAAATTGGATAGAAAAGATAACGGATGGACTGGGGACATCTTTCAAAATGAGGTGTAATGCGTCCTCCAGTACAGGAGGTGGCAGTATCCTTCTGTCTTGCTTCCAGCTTGGGAACCCGCAGGGTGTGTGTAGTGAAGAAAGATGGCTCTGTTGAGGTCCTTGAGTGCCGCCAAAGGACAGAACCTCCCTGGTTCGTGTCTCTTCCACGTGACCCAGACGTCCATCCAGCAGGCCGTGCCATGGTACCAGAAGTACTCCATATAAGAAGCCGCTCTGCTTCACCTAAGAGGTCAGAGTCGAGAGGAGGAAGATTTCCATCAGAAACATGAAACTTTAACTTTTGAGTTATAGTGTAGCACATTCAAGTGAGCTAATAATATTAAACCTGGGTTATAAAAAAAAATAGAAATGCCGAATACAGAAAAGAATTTAGGACGTCTGGCACATCAGATCAGCCAAAGGCATAATAGCCGAAGCCCTCCCACTTAGAAAATGTCGGGCTAACACAGCTAGTACATGAATAAAATACACAAAATGAAAGTTCTCAACGCCAAGGAGCCTCCACACTTGAGGACAGCGCAGCCAGGACTGCTTTGATTGTGTAAAAATAGACATTGGGCCGCAGAGCCGTCCACCTAGAACAGGTGACTAATTGTCGTGGCAGAGCCGCTCTCTTTTATTTTTAGTCACAGACAGTTATTCTGAATGTTCCTCTTTTAGCTCGCTATAAATAGAATCACCAAAATGGCATGAAAGAATGCTCACTATGTTCTACCTGGATAAAATAGATTTATGTGAGAATCAAAAACTGACACTGGCCAGCTTTCAAATTAAAGTAAAAGAAAAAGAAAATGACAGGAACGTCTTGAACTCCAGCTCAGTGGCAGAGAAAACAAAATCTTTTTGTTTTAAAAAAGGAGAAAGCGCCACCATAACCTCTGCCAATTATTCTTTTTCCTCAAATGCAAAACAAAATTTGAAATACTTTGTAGGATTAGCTTTATGCCAACCTATAATCTACCCTGACAGATTAACAGTAGGCCTTCAGCTTGTGTACGTGTATTAATTTGACTTGATAGGTAAAATAGGCAGTTTATAGTCCATGTTTCAACCGCTTGTCACAGGCTGCCTCGGAAGGGGCACAATTATTACAAAATGTCCATCCTAATAGCACACACAGTTAGAAACTTCACTGCAAACAATGAGAGCTCTGTTGCCAAGAATAGAGGAAGAACTTTCATTCATTCCAAAGACACAAAAAAATAGAGGACTGAAAACAACTGTGAAATTCTAGAAACAAAGACACACTGGAGGTGTATTTAAGACCCTGTGTATGCCCCCAGACCGTGAAGGGGACAGGGGAAGCTGAACAGGGCACTGAACCCCCAGCCAATCATGAAACTCTGTCAGAACTTCATAAAGGTAGCGTTACAGTACTGAGATTTTTACCTTTTATGATATTGTCACACATTTGTGCCCGCTGGAAAGGTAAATAATACCATCCTGGGACGAGAAGGGGAGCTGACATTAACAACTGCTTCCTATAGTTCTGCAGCTTTGGGGTAGGTACATAGATAGATAGATAGATAGATAGTGTAGTTGGCAGGATTAGATAGATAGATAGATAGATAGATAGATAGATAGATAGATAGATAGATAGATAGATAGATAGATAGATAGATAGATAGATAGATAGATAGATAGATAGATAGATAGATAGATAGATAGCGTAGTTGGCAGGATTAAGACAGATAGATAGCATAGTTAGCTGAATTAGATAGATAGATAGATAGATAGATAGATAGATAGATAGATAGATAGATAGATAGATAGATAGATAGATAGATAGATAGATAGATAGATAGATAGATAGATAGATAGACTAATTTTAGTATAGTCGGCAGGATTAGATAGATAGACTAATTTTAGTATAGTCGGCAGGATTAGATAGATAGATAGATAGATAGATAGATAGATAGATAGATAGATAGATAGATAGATAGATAGATAGATAGATAGATAGATAGATAGACTAATTTTAGTATAGTCGGCAGGATTAGATAGATAGACTAATTTTAGTATAGTCGGCAGGATTAGATAGATAGACTAATTTTAGTATAGTCGGCAGGATTAGATAGATAGATAGATAGATAGATAGATAGATAGATAGATAGATAGATAGATAGATAGATAGATAGATAGATAGATAGATAGATAGATAGACTAATTTTAGTATAGTCGGCAGGATTAGATAGATAGACTAATTTTAGTATAGTCGGCAGGATTAGATAGATAGACTAATTTTAGTATAGTCGGCAGGATTAGATAGATAGATAGATAGATAGATAGATAGATAGATAGATAGATAGATAGATAGATAGATAGATAGATAGATAGATAGATAGATACTAAAGGCACTATGAAACAGATAGATGGATAGATATATGAGACGCTATACAGCCGTATTGCTGTTGGTATAAAGGACTCCCTTTTAGTGATTCTGTGTATTGATTCCATTGGCTGGAAGTCCTCAGCATTAGTGTATCATGGAGAGGATGTGCAGCATTGTTCATAATGGTCATCAGGTTCATCTTCATTCTTTGCGCCTCTACTACCTCCAGGGGGTGTCCAGAGTATGTTCCATAGTTGACCTTGCACGTTTTAGTCAGCTTGTTGATTCGGTGGGCCTCTCTTGAAGTGATGTGAGCAGCCCAGCAGACCAGAGTGTAGAATATCGCACTGGCCATCAGAAGAGTTGTAGAAGACGTAAAGGACGTCACTACCCACATATAAATGAACACAGTCACCTAAGAAAGAAGAGTCTGCCCTGCCCTTTCTTCTCTAGGTCCTCTGTGTTCTGAGATCTGCCCAGCCTGTCATTCATGTGGACTCCCAAGTGTTTGTAGGAGTGCGCCACCTCCACATCCAGTCCCTGAGCAGTGACCGGACATAGAGGTTCTTTGGTGCAGTGAAAGTCAGTAAGCAGTTCCTTGGATCTGCTGATGTTAAGTTGCAGACAGGGCCGGTGCCAACATTAAGGCAAATTAGGCATTCTCCTAGGGCGCAGGTCATAAGTGGGGTATAAGCCCAGTTGCATGGGTTAGCTACCGAACCGTGGGTTGGTGCAGTAATAAGCTTGGTCTTGGGTGCACAATAACCTACCACTGGCACCAAGAAACAAAATTCTCCTCCTGACTCCTCTCCTGGGTCTCAGCCCCCTTATCCATACCCCCCAAAAGTGCAGGCTCATCAGAGAATTTCAGCGAGTGACCTGACCTGCTCTTATATTTCTAGTCTGAGGTGTGCAGAGTAAAAGCAGACAGAGAGGCCCGCTCCTTGTGATGCTCCAGTGTTGCTCTCATAGTCCTTGAGTTTCACAAACTGCGGCCCACCCGACAGATAGTCCATCATCCAGGACACCAGAGACTGACCCACCTACATGTCTCTGAGTTTGCCTTTTAACAGAGATGGCTGGATGGCACTGAAGACCCTGGAGAAATCCAAAAACTGTTTGACACAAGTGACAAGATTATTCTTCATGGACGTATTTGATGTTGTTTGCTGTTGTCCAGCGCTGGTCACCATGGGCTCCCATTCTATTAGAAGCCTTATTATCTCCTCGCTCTACGAAAACATGAGATTAATTTATTTTTTCTCAGCCATCACTACAAACTACATGGGGTCAGTAAGATAAAAAATGATACTTTGAGTGGAATGTTTCTTTACGTCTGCGGTGGGCTGGCGCCCTTCCCGGGGTTTGTTTCCTGCCTTGCACCCTGTGCTGGCTGGGATTGGCTCCAGCAGACCCCCGTGACCCTGTAGTTAGGATATAGCGGGTTGGATAATGGATGGATGGATGTTTCTTTACGAAAATCTGAAGTGCACAACAGGAGTTCACAGGCAGCAGGGATATGAGCCGTGTTTTTCAATTTCCACTTTCCTTTTTAGGTTCTTTACCTTTTATTTGTTTTAAATCTACGCAGTAAAATAAATTTTTAAACCTGTGTTTTTTTTTTTTGCACAATAGAGTAATTCTTGCTTGTGGTATAATCACATAAAGTTTAATGAAAGCCCCTTTTATGTATATTGGCATGCATGCATTTATTGAATCTCACTGGTGCGTTACTATAATTAAATTGCAATGTCAACTACCAAAATAGGTTTAGACGTTCATTCAAAAAATAAAAAATATTGGCTGCGTGGTATGTCTATGCAAAGGACTGTTATTTTAAGTATGTGTTTAAAATCACGCTCATATGAAAATTTCATCGGTCACTTTGTCTCAAAGTTCACTCTGTAATTAGGCATGAAATCATTTTTTAAATCAAGAAACAAACAAAAAAAAAAAAAAAAAATCAAACAATAATTTTGGAGTTTAGCATCAGGATAACCAAACAGTCTGGGGCAAAGTCACGTGCCTAGGAGAGGAAGGAATTCCAGAAACGATTAAACAAAAAAAAAGATTGCAACAAGTGGAAAGATATATTTTTAGCAATGAGATAAAAGGTTGTCTTGTGATCCGCTGAGAGGGTTGATCACTGTCACCGCTCACTGCAGAGGGGCAGCGGAGTTGACAGAGGGGACAGTCATCAGTACAACAAGGATCAGCATTAGCTCTCAGCCAGAGTTCCTCCCCTGACCGGGGTTCAAAGCTTGTTTACTTGTTTCACCGTGCAAACGTTACTTCTGTTTATTATCTCCTTTGTTTACCATGCAGGTACCACACTCCATGTGTTTTGTGACCTGGATCTGCCCTCCGCATCCAAAGGGTCTTCCAAAGTTCCTGGCAGTTCATTTTGAATGCACTTGGGAGTCACGGGGCTCTTGTGCAGATTTGTTTTTTTTTTTTTTGATTTTCTGGATTTTTTGACTTCATACTCTGAATTGGATTAATTTATTGTTTAGAGCCAATGCTTTTGGATTTTGTACTCCACAAAGCTTCATTGTCATTGAACAGCATTTTAATGATATTAAAGTTATATTTTATAAAGTTTTTACAAGGCACTTTTTGAGACCAGCTGGGGTTTTGGGTGTGATTTCCCCCACTATCTATCTATCTATCTATCTATCTATCTATCTATCTATCTATCTATCTATCTATCTATCTATCTATCTATCTATCTATCTATCTATCTATCTATCTATCTATCTATCTATCTATCTATCTATCTATCTATCTAATCCTGCCGACTATACTAAAATTAGTCTATCTATCTATCTATCTATCTATCTATCTATCTATCTATCTATCTATCTATCTATCTATCTATCTATCTATCTATCTATCTATCTATCTAATCCTGCCGACTATACTAAAATTAATCTATCTATCTATCTATCTATCTATCTATCTATCTATCTATCTATCTATCTATCTATCTATCTATCTATCTATCTATCTATCTATCTATCTATCTATCTATCTATCTAATCCTGCCGACTATACTAAAATTAGTCTAGCTATCTATCTAATCCTGCCGACTATACTAAAATTGAAGTCTATCCATCCATCCATTTTCCAACCCGCTGAATCCGAACACAGGGTCACGGGGGTCTGCTGGAGCCAATCCCAGCCAACACAGGGCACAAGGCAGGAACCAATCTCGGGCAGGGTGCCAACCCACCGCAGGATGAAGTCTATCTATCTATCTATCTATCTATCTATCTATCTATCTATCTATCTATCTATCTATCTATCTATCTATCTATCTATCTATCTATCTATCTATCTATCTTATCCTTCCTAGTACACTAAATTAAAATCTATCTATCTTATCATTCAGTCAGCGTCGGGAAGAACAACGGGAACAGTCGCTGGAGGGAAGAGAAGAAAAGAGAAAGGAAGGAAGAAGCGTTTGTGCTGAGTTCTGTTTGTTCAACATGTCAATAAACCTTTGTGAGGTACTGGCAAAGTAAAACCCCTTTGGTTTGAACCCATGACTGTCTTTGTGTTTGTGGTTTGGTGGCGCCCCCTATCAGTCACTGGTGTCTTAGGTTTTGCACTGCAAATGTGGCCAGAGTGCCACTTGAAAAAAAAAATTCTAATTTACAGAAATTCAACCCATTAAAAAAATCACCAAAATAATGTATTAAATTGAGCTACTTTCCATCATTAGAAAATGATTCTGCGTATTTTTCTTCATTTTCAAAATGTCTGAAGTCGTATCTATTAATCTTACAGATGTCTGTCAATTTTCACTTGGCTTGCAGAGCAAACAGTAGCTTAGTCGTTCACTTTCTGCCTTTTTATTTGAATGACAGATTTCTTTTCATGCACCATATGGCCATCAAAGAGAAGAGAATTATACTTTTAGGAGAATAACAGGAACAACAATCGCTGAGTACAGTAATTTTGACATGCCATATTTAAGAAGGGGTAAATTTATTCTAACATATGGAACATCTGGTAGAAGACCAATTTATACTAAAGTGTTTTAGTATTTCCCCATAATTAATTTCACATGTACATGACAAGGGCTGCTGACTATGGAAGAACAAAACATCTTTTGTATTAAATGACAGATCGCCGACAAAAAAAAAATTAAATAGTGTCACCTGGCTCAATAAAAAAATGTATTTCATCTCTCATGTGCTCCTTTGTGCTCTCTCTTAGGCGTTTGAACATTTTTTAAACATATTTGACTACAATGAGAAGCAGAAAATATATACTCTATATGAAGACTTCTCAAATCTGTCCGTAATCTGCATTGCCTTGGATCGACTTATTCCCCAATCCTCCCAGGAGGCCATGATAATGGCCGGTCACTAGGGATGGATGGGCATCCCAAACAAGATCCTTAACACTCCCTTAACCAACCAGGACACCATCAAGGGTGGACACTATGGATGGATGGACATCCTAATCATCTTACCTTCCCCAGTTGGGAAGCCAAAATAGAGCAAGGACTGTGAGGAATCTGCCACCAGGGACAAAGAGTTCCCCTTGTATTCTGGGTGGCATCGTGCCTCTTGATGATGTCCTATTTGGGCAGCTGCAGGGTAGTGTATGAATTTTAAGCCCCTCATGGGAAGCCCTGTTAGGGTGCATGGGACCAAGTGTTCCTCAAATATTCCGGGTGGCATCATTCCTCTCGATGAGGTCCCATTTAGATACCTGCAGGACAGTGTACAAATCTTAGGACCTGATGAGCAGCCCTGTTGGGATCCGTGGGACCAAGTGACAGAGTGCAGCATCCCAATTGCAGTCTCCATGGGCAGCCATTTTGGGATCCGTGTGGGCCACAGAAGAGAGATTTCAATGGCAAATCCCCCTGTCCTGATTGCATTCTGCCGGACCCAGAAGTGCTACATGGAAATATTGGAAATACTCTTAGGTCCAGCTTGAAAAAGGAGCCTCCAACTCACTCAAGTGAGTCAGGAGCATATGAGGTGAGGAAAATGAGGAGAAGGAGGAGATGGGAAATGAAGGAGAAGAAGAGGAGCTTTTTTTGTGTGTTGCTTTATTGTGGTGGGCTTCTGGAGCCCTTACAATGTATTATATTGCAGTGAAAAAGACTTTTTTTGGGAAAAAGAACTGTAACTAGTGCAATTTCTAGGTTTGGGGACCAAGATGCTTTATTAAGCATGAAGCCTTTTTCTTGGAATGCCGGTGAAGGTCCAGATGTATAAAACTTGTGTACGTACAAAAAGAGGCCTGAAATGTGCGTATGCAAAAGTTGTTATTTTTAAAAGAAAATTTGAGGAGAAGATTCATGGCAACACTCGTAACAATGCATTTAACACAAAGTGAGATATTATTAAATAAGTTTGCCTAATTTACATAGAATTCAGGTCCTGAGAGGTGGTGGTGGTGATTCCTGGTTGGAACTTCAGCACCCTTTGTTTTCCTTTCCTCCCTGGTTATCTGATCACAGCAAATGTTACTTTTGCCACAGTAAGTTTTTAAAGATTTAAAACCTTAACAGTTCTTGTATATCAATGAGTGCTAAATTCAGTTACTGACTCTTCCGTTATTTATTTATTGGTGATTTATCTTTGGAATTTTAATTTGTCACTGGGTGGAGTGGTGGTTTTCAGGTTGCCAGTTCAAATCCTATAAAACTCCAGTAGTCACTATGCTCCACTGGGCCCTTCAGTGAGGCCCTTAACCAGCAATTGCTCCATCCTGGGTATGACATTAATCTGCACCCAGCCCTGCAAGCAGGTCCTCCACCTTGCAGGGAAATCTTGGGGGTTGGTGGCAGAATTGGCCCTCCAGCCACCGTATAAAACCTCACAGTGTTCCGGTGTGGTGCTGAGGTGCCACCTGTTACGTGGCTGCACTTGGGTCCCCATCCGGGGGGTACGTCGTGTGGCACATGCTCCCAACTCTGCTCCTTCTATGGCAACCCTGACACTGCTGTTGTTGATCATGAACAGTGAAGTTCCATTAATGCACACGTCATCTGTGATGCCAAGATGAGACTGACCAACATCGTGGCTCGGTGGACTCAGTCAACCCATGGCTCATTTAGCACTGCATGTGATGTTTGGCCTGTTGATGAGGTCACTGACTGAACTCTCAGTTTGGTCCATGGCCTAATGCATTAGGGGAAGGCTGCTGAACCAGCCAATCAAGGCCTGCCACATCGTCATTACATATTTATGAAGTTGACTGACATGCTCCATGTATGGTTGTTCCAGGATGGCAGCTGGGTGGGGTTTTTGGTGCATTCACATCTCCATGTCTCTCTATAATAATAAAAAAAATCTTGGGAAGAGACGAGACTTTTTGAAGAGACTTTTTGGAAGGAAGTCCAGCGAGACAGAGACTTTTACCATGAGATTCTTTCAAGTCACACCCTACTTACAACTATTTTCAAACAAGACGAGAGTCATCAGGTACATTCCGGCACTTAACCTGGACAGACACCAATCCATTAAAAGGCTTACTTATGAACACACACACACACACACACACAGTTACGAAGATCCAGTTTAGAATCACCCATTTATCTAAACATGGCAGTGAGAAACGATGAAGTCAAACGAATTAATGTGAAAACTGTCCATCAGTTACACAGCAAATTGATTAAATGCGTATCAATAGACTGTGCTGAACAGTCGGTGGTGATGGTGCGGAAGATGAAAACATCGATTTACAATGTCACGAAGAATATCTACAAGTGTTAACACCGTCCGGTTTTCCATTCGTCGAATTACTGTTGAAAGAAGGACGTATCATAATGTTATTACGTAATTTATGTCCGAGTGATGGACTATGAGCAATAGGACAAGATTAGCTGTGTTCAAAATTGGTTGAACAATTCTAATGTAAAATTTTAACAGGCGACAAGAAAGGTAATGTAGTACATCTTCTGAGAATAACATTAGACACAAAAGGTGATCTTGATATGCCATTCGTATTAAAACGTTTACAGTTTCCTGTTAGAATAGCTTTTGCTATGACAATTAACAAATCACAGGGACAAACATTTGAAAAAGTCGATTTATTAGGGATAAAGAAACGATATTCACTCACAGGCAGTTATACATTGCATTGTCACGATGCAAATCCAAGCACGGAATAAAAATTCAATTCGATCTTGAAGAAAACTTAATTCCTAGTATTGTTTTAACTGAAGTTTAAAAGTAAAAGTGAATATAATGCATATGTAACAATTCCCATGAAAAGAACAATCTCTTTAAATTGTATATCTGGTTAACCAAACCCGGGGGTTGGCGAGTGAAGCGAACAGGGGACGGAGCTCCCTAGTTTATAAAATAATTGTGATTTATAAAGGCTATATTGAGTACAAATATGCATATCTCAGAGTTTATAATTTAGATCAGATTTTATAGACTTTCCAGCACACACATTTTCCTGCATATGCACACTTCAACGCTCAAATCCATGCAAAGTTTTATAAACGAGACCCCTGGTCTCCTTAATGGGACTTTTAGGAGGCTTTGTTCCCTTTCTGCTACATTTGTGACTCCATTATATAACAGAGCGCCTCGTGGAAAACAGACTTTTTTTTTTCCTTTATGGGTGCAATTGGCTAAGAGGCAGTGAAGACGAACCACAAAACTGACAATAAATTGGCACTTTATGGTTTCATGCAAGTACCTGTCAAAACAATATTGAATTGTTTTCTACACAGTAAGACTTAATTGCATTTTTCTCTCATCCAGAATGAATGGAGCAAACAGGCAATGCATGTGTGGCAGGCTGCTTTACATTTAATATCAAATGCTGCCTTAAGGAAGCGTCTTAACCGAGAGCTAAGCGTAATGTAGTCGGAGGCTGTAACAGGTTGAAATACTTAAAAATATGACTTTTTTTTCCAGGGCAATTTTGATCTAGTAATTTTGGTTTTGAAATTGTAGGGGACGCTACTCAGGAAGTCTCAGAAGTGAAGTATCCAGGAGTTGCTGACTTGTGTCTAAACTTTGATAAGCAAATTAGACATCTTGAAATGAAAGTTAAAATAAAGCTTTGGAACATATTGAAAATGATGCAACACTTCTCACAGCTGGTTTTGCCACGCTTGCTGTAATATCCTCTGAGTGCTAAACTGGTGGACTCGTAACACTGGAAGTGCAGACTATGGGTTACAACACTTTATTGTACGCCATGTATGGCTCAAGTTAAAGTCTGGTGTCACATCGCGCACTGAGTACAGAGAAAGCCTTACTTGAAGATCTGACTGACATGAAGCAAGTCACTGAGGTGTACAGTAGGATGATAAAAGTGTCCTGATGGATGGATGTTGTGATGAGCTACAGACAAATTAAACATAGTGTAGATAGCGTAGTTGGCAGGATTAGATAGATAGATAGATAGATAGATAGATAGATAGATAGATAGATAGATAGATAGATAGATAGATAGATAGATAGATAGATAGATAGATAGATAGAATTGAAAGGCACTATATGATATGTCTTTATTGTTACTCACTCGTAATAGAACATTAGAACACTCTGGACGAGAACAGGCCATTCAGCCCAACAAAGCTCGCCAGTCCTGTCCACTTATTTCTTCTAAATAACATCAAGTCGAGTTTTGAAAGTCCCTGAGGTCTTACTGTCTACCACACTACTTGGTCTCTTATTCCAAGTGTCCATCATTCTTTGTGTAAAGAGAAACTTCCTAATGTTTGTGTGAAATTTACCCTTCACAAGTTTCCACCTGTGTCCCTGTGTTCTTCATGAACTCATTTTAAAGTCCCCGTCTCGATCCACTGGACTAATTCCCTTCATCATTTTAAACACTTCAGTCCAGTCTCCTCTTAATCTTCTTTTGTTTATACTGTAAAGGCTCAGCTCTTTTAATCTTTCCTCCTAACTCATCCCCTGTAGCCCTGGACTCAGCCTAGTCATTCTTCTCTGGACATTTTCTTGTGCTGCTATGTCTGGTGGGCCTACAACTGTGCACAGGACTCCAGATGAGGCCCCACCAGTGTGTTATAAAGATTGAGCAGAACCTCCTATGACTTGTACTCCACACATCAAGGCGCTGTATAACCTGACATTCTGTTAGCCTCCTTAATGGCTTCTGAACACTGTCAGGAAGTCGATAGCTTAGAGCCCACTATGACTCCTAAATCCTTCTCATAAGGTGGACTCTCGATTTTCCGACCGCCCATTGTGTATTCAAACCTAACGTTTTTCCTTCCTATTTGTAATTCTTTACGTTTACTGTCATTAAATTTCACCTGCCACAAATCTGCCCATGCCTGAGTGCTATCCAAGTCCTTTTGTGATGATATAACAGATTCTGAAATATTTGCTTATCCACCTATCTTGGTATCATCTGCAAACTTCACCAGCTTATTCCTTATATTCCTATCTAAATCATTTATATTTATTAAAAACAGCAGCGGCACCCGGCTGGTCACCACTCTTAATGTCAGCCAATTCTGATGAGGTTCCTCACACCATCACCCTCTGCTTCCTATGTCTGAGCCAATTCTGCCCCCGTCTACTCACCACACCCCTGAACTCCCACTTCTTTTAGTTTGATGCCCACCCTCTCATGTGGCACCTCATCGAATGCTTTCTGAAAGTCCAGATCAATAATCTCATCTGCTCCACTTTGATCAGATCCTTTTGTTATGGACTTCAAAGCATGTTAGTAAAACACGACCTCCCTCATCTGAACCCATGACCCTAATAACTCCTGTTCTTGCCAGGTTTTGCTCAATCTTATCCTTAATAATTGCCTCCATTCCTTTTCCTGTGATGCACGTTAAGCTTACTGGCCTACAGTTGTCTGCCCTGTCACCCTTTCTATATAATGGGATGATATTTGCCATTTCTCAGTGCGCAGTGACAGAGGATATTGTAATCTAATGGTCTGTCTCTGCCTGTGATTACTTTAACTTTACACAAATGAAAACTAAAAGCAGGTTTTTTCCAAGAATCTAAGTATGTAAATAGAGAATTCTACCTAAACAACAGGACAGTATAATAAGTAAAGATTTGGTAAAGTTTGCTTCAGTTGAATATTCAAATAAAAGCATAAATGCAGCCCGCCAAGGGTGGCAGAATTTTAAAATAACTGCAAAGTCTAATCAGAGCTGACAGTTTAAACAGGACAGGTGTTTCACAAAGACCCTGGAGCTAATGCTGCTAATCTCTACTTTTCACAAATGAAACTTTTGTTCCTTCCGTTGGCGCTGGCACTGCCGAATGGAGTCTTTTGAGAGCAGGAGTAAAAAGAGAGGGTAAAGCTCCTGCACATATGGCAATTGAATATGATGACATCATTTATTTAGTTCAAATGATATATCAGGACAGGGGGTTGCTTGTAAAAAGACAAAACTACTTATGGCCAAGAGCTAAGTATAAAAAACCTCCGAAAGGATCTTCTGCTGGGATAATAGAGAGTTCACTGGTGTACAGACCTTGGAACTCAGGTGCAGTGAAAGAGAATAGGCCCTCATTGTTAAGACAGGATCAGGACATTTCTTTGTTCGTTTCCCCCTTGGCACTACAATAATAATATCTTGTCAATCTTGAGACATGTTGGCATTGATCACAACTACTGATGGATATTTAGCAAATGAATGCATCAAAACGGTTTGTTCTTCTTGACGTATGTCTTTGTAGTGTCCCCCAGTGGGAATACAAATAACTGGAACCTTCGATAGCAAAGAATGTTCAAGAAAGCTCAAACTTAACTCTTTGAGCTTTCAGTTTTCAGCGTTTTTGAGTGCAAAGTTAAGGCCTGGCAGGACGAGGAGATATGAAACAAAAAACAAAAACGTGGAAAATCGTTTGGATGAATTTAAATGATGGGAGAGTTCAAGGGTGAAGGGGAAAAGAAATTCACGGTGGGCTTGCTATTTCCGTTATTATGCAAAATTGTATATAAACATTTAGAAAAAAATATATATTCTCACTGTTAAATATTTGAACTAATTAAAGCAGGAAACTTTAACACCTTCACGTTTTTAATTAAATGCAGTAACTTTATCAAAAGCTTATTAACACTTCACAATAATCCCGATTGAAACATTTCACATGAATTTATATTTGCATGAATGTGTCAACACTATTTGCTCCTCGTTTTCGTAACAAGTGTGGGGAGAAGACGAACGGATGGCCGCGGACTCAAACCACAAAAATCATCTCGATTCAAAGATCTGCGCTGCCCACAACATCCGGCCCAGAAGACTTTGTCTATTAGCTCAAGCTGTAAGGCGATCGCTTCTGAGTCAGAACTTCCAGAAGCTTCCACTTCACCACAGTTGGGGTCAGGTGGCATTTAAGTCGGGAGAGGTGGGGCAATCGTGGCTTTCGGGCGGAAGTGACATCATAGATCCGCTTGATAATTTTCCTTTAATCTTAGGCAAATGGAAACCTTTGTTAGTTTGGCGTGTTGCATTAGAACACTCTAGATGAGAACAGGCCATTCAGCCCAACAAAGCTCGCCAGTCCCCTCCACTTATTTCTTCCAAATAACATCAAGTCGAGTTTTGAAAGTCCCTAAGGTCTTACTGTCTACCACACTACTTGGTCGCTTACTCCAAGTGTCTATCATTCTTTGTGTAAAGAAAAACTTCCTAATGTTTGTGCGAAATTTACCCTTCACAAGTTTCCAACTGTGTCCCGAGTTCTTGATGAACTCATTTTAAAGTCCCCGTCTCGATCCACTGGACTAATTTCCTTCATCATTTTAAACACTTCAGTCACATCACCTCTTAATCTTCTTTTGCTTAAACTGTAAAGGCTCAGCTATTTTAATCTTTCCTCATCACTCATCCCCTGTAGTCCTGAATCAGCCTTGTCGCTCTTCTCTGGACCTTTTCTTGTGCTGCTATGGCCTTTTTGTAGCCTGGAGACCAAAACTGCACCCAGGACTCCAGATGAGGCCTCACCAGTGTGTTATAAAGCTTGAGCAGAACCTCCTGTGACTTGTACTCCACACGTCAAGGCGCTATATAACCTGACATTCTGTTAGCCTTCCTAATGGCTTCTGAACACTGTTGGGAAGTCGATAGTTTAGAGTCCACTGTGATTCCTAAATTCTTCTCATAAGGTGGACTCTCGATTTTCCGACCGCCCATTGTGTATTCAGACCTCACATTTTTACTTCCTATGTGTAATTCTTTACATTTACTAACATTAAATTTCATCTGCCACAAATCTTCCCAAGCCTGTCTGCTATCCAAGTCCTTCTGTGATGATATAACAGATTCTGAAATTATCTGCTAATCCATCTCTCTTGATATCATCTGCAAACTTAACCAGCTTGTTCCTTATATTCCTATCTAAATCATTTATATTTATTAAAAATAGCAGCAGCCCCTGCACTGCCCCCTGCTGGTCACCACTCTTAACATCTGCCAATTCTGATGAGGTTCCTTGTACCATCACCCTCTGTGTCTGAGCCAATTCTGTACTCATCTACACTCCACCCCCAGAACTGCCACTTCTTTTAATTTGATGCCCAACCTCTCATGTGGCACCTCATCAAATGCTTTCTGAAAGTCAAGATAAATAATATCATCTGCTTCACTTTGATCGTATCCTTTTGTTGCCTCCTCAAAGCCTTCCCCATATTTTTACTTAATCCTTGCAGGGAAAACCTGGGGGTTGGTGGCAGGATTGGCATTCCAGACACTGTCAAAGACCTCACACTTTTCATTGTGGTGCTGAGGTGTCACCCGTTGCACGGCTGCATTCGGATCTCAATCTGGGTGATTCGTTGTGTGGTGAGTGCAGCAACGTGCTGTAATCAGTGCATGGTACCAACCTCTCCTCTCCTCTCCGCTCCACTCCACATCCAGAAGGTGCGATTTATGCTCACATTATGTGGCACATCTTCTTATATAACACACCACCGTGGCTGTCCGTTCCTCTGGATATCAAATCACCTGTAGCTCGCAGACCGTTTGACCTATCGACCTGAAATTTGCTACACATATACTACGTGACGTCTACTATCCACTTTCGGGTTGATGATTGACCTGCAAGGTTATTCCTCTTTTTATTTTTATTTTATTGTAGAATCAACACTCGGCACCAGCCAGCAGGGCAGCGCCGTTCTCATTCCCTACCACCTTTGCCGTCACCTCCCCTACCTCTTTATATCTTAAATCATTCTTGAGGCAGGCTGAAGACTTAAGTGGCAGCTTAAGTAAAAAATTAAAGAAAACGGACTAAGCAATTGCAACACAAACACTGACTTAATCAGCTTTAACGCGAAAAGATGCAGATGAAAGAAGAGAAGAAGCAGGCCACTAGGGTGGAGAAGAGAAGAAAAGCTGATCATCAAGCAGCAAGCACATCAACCTCTGAGAAAATGAATGATAAACGTACAGAGAGACAGAATGAAAACTAGGAATGCTCAAGTCAAGTGTATTCACTGCATGTTATCGGTACTGTTGTAACAATAGCACCTTCTTGCGCCCGTCCCGGCACAGACTCACACGGAGGCACGTATAAAATCAAAATAAAG